>NC_084592.1:300000-600000 GCF_033807715.1 Cololabis saira | reverse complement strand
ATCCGCCTCTACAGCCACCTGAAGACCCACAAGTAGACGACCCTGCGAAGAGGACTGTCATACTCGTCTCGAGTGACCGCCGATGTGTGTCAGTGTGTGTGTGTGTGTGTGTGTGTGTGTGTGTGTGTGTGTGTGTGTGTGTGTGTGTGTGTGTGTGTGTGTGTGTGTGTGTGTGTGTCTCACGATGGCTGTCCATACACATGAAAAGAAAGATGGATGCGTGACAAAGTCACGTGGTGACTGAGTTTCGTGTGGTTCAAAATGGCGGACAAGATTTCGTCTCATCCAGTGAAAAACGACCGGAAAACCAAGTTCTTCTGATGTTTCCCACACAGAGATGCACCAGTGTGAAACTAACTTCACATGTGCGCTCTTGGTCATTCAACTGGGAAATGAGGAAGGGCTTTTTTTCTGTTGTGGAAGAACATGTCATCAAGATCCAGCAACGTGGATGTAGCAGTAATATAAACAAACACACTTAAACTAATAAAAACAGTTGTGACTGGATCAGTGGTCCGGCTCACAACACAAAACTAAGCTAGTTAAATGTGTTTACTATGTTTCTCTGCCCAGACACAAAAACAGCCTTTTACGTGGATCTTTATAGTTGAAGAAAAAGGTGGTTTGCTCTGGCCGGACAGCATTACAGTTTTTTGAAACATACAGTATATGTAATATGTGGGGTGGCATCTGCTGCAAGTCTGAAATGAGAGTGTTGTAAAGTACAGATCCTTAACAAACTACAACATCGGTGAGCTCGAGATTACCAAAGTTTATTTTAATTGATGTGCAATCAGGATAGTCAACGTGCAGCACGCAGTTGAGTGTGAGGAAACATGTTGTTTGACTTCTTTTATATGGGAATGGGTAGGACCTGACAGATCATTGGAAGCTAATAACATGAAAGACAGGAAATCTGACAGGTCATTCGAGGGACACTGTGGCCCCCTGCACTCCACACGTAGGGGCTGGTTCTCTTAGAGGAAGGCAGACATAACAAAAGAGATGTAGCCCTTTCATCTGCATCGATGTGCGCCCTGTTTTGACAAGGTAAGGAACATTCTCATGTGTAGCCCCCTGAATGACATTTAATAGTGCCTCTAACTTTCCTGATCCTATCCTTAGTGAATTTCTGAGCACTGAAATGTTTTCACTAGATTGACTCTGTTCATCTCTGTTTGATAACATCTCAACAATAGCATTAAATCCTATTATTGGCCTCTGAACAATGTCTTTACTCACTAACACTGGAACCAGTATATCATCAGATACAGCTCCTTTAGCTTTTGGATCACACAGGCTGAAACCCACTGGTACCCAGCCCTGAAAAGGGATTTCTGAACCATTTGCAGCCCTTACATCAAGCAGATCATCGTCACTTAACAGTTCACTGATGGGACAGATTTCTGCATCAGGTAGGTTTTGAGATTTCCACGCCTGACTCATAATGGACACCTGGGCTCCTGTGTCCCACAAGGCTTGAGTCTTTACAGTGTTCTTTTTGGACCAGACAAGACATTTTTTGCCTACAATCTGTGCAACTCGCTTGTGTTTTGTATTGAAGCCGGATGAATCAGTGGATTTGACTCCTTTAATTTCCACATGTGAGTTTGAAGATGTTGGGGAGTGATGAGCAGGCTGTTTCTTTCTTTCCCCCTTGTCAGTGCAAACATTTACAGGTTCTGTTTGGGGATTCAGTTTTGGGTCTTTTTGGGACTTCATTTCTAAGGCTGTGTCACGTCCCCCTGTCACAACCTCTGAGCGTTTCCCGACGGCTTCTGTCTTCCCGCAGCTCTGCACCCTTTGGCCCAATGTGTGTCATCACCACGTTTGAAATAATGGTTGCAGTCCTTCTTGTCCTGATAACATACTACACATTTTCTTTTGGGCCTCCTAAAAGCACTTGTTGAAGTTTTGGCCTGATTGACTTCAGAATTTTTGTCTTTCGTGTGGGAAACACTGGACAGTTTGCACAAGAGATGCTACTTGGCCTGTGAGTTCTCTAATTGCTGAGTTACTCTCCTCTTAAAATTGCTTAAAATGTAATCAATTGGTAATAATGTTTTGATGTTTTGGGTGCACTAGCATGCATTCTTAATTTTGTTCTTCTCATAGACAACAATTAGCCAGTAACATCACTAAAACTAGATATCTACTTGCACTATTCTGAAAAGTATATAATGGAGTATATATATTTTATGGAAGAGGTTTGATTTGTTTTACCTTGTTAAGTAAATGCAAAAATATTTAAATGTTAATGTCAGTTCAAGCACTTTGTCACTTTATTACAGAAACAGAAAAAATGTTTAAAGAAACTAGAATAATTTTGAATATATTGGTTATTACTTTTATTTTTATCCAGTAAATAAATGAATGAATATGCCCTCTGTTCCTGCTCCTGTGCATTTACCAGGAGAGTTTGAATTCCTGATTAACAGTAAGCAACAGGTGCTCCAACAATTGTAGTCTTCATTTTTGTAATTATATGCCATATTTATACATGAATATAATGACAATCAATGTGTAAAAGTATTCTAAAAGTATTCAAAGTATTCAGAATACAATACTCTAATACATTACAAAATACATTTTAAGGCAAGTATTAAAATATAACTAAAACAATTTCAAAGTATTCTTCCCAACTTTGTATTTTTTTATATGCAAGGTTTTTTTCATCTTGAAATTTTATATTGAGTTCTTTGGCTGCAAATGCGTCAAAGTGTCATTGTTAAGCTTCACTTGTGATGCGTCTTTAATGACAATAGAGCTCTTCTGTTCTATTATTCCATTCATTGTTCTACTCCAGTCTGTTCTATAGTGATCTCATTGTGAAACCACTGGAGAGTATGAAAATGTTTCGGGCTCGCCTGCGTTTTTCAGTGTTTGTTTCTTTGTCACACCACAGGGATGAAGTAAACCATACTCGGACCAGGTCACTGGTGCGTGTTTTAACGAGTATTATTTTCATTTTACTCGGACCAGGTCACCGGTGCGTGTTTTAACGAGTATTATTTTCATTTGTGACTTTCAGAACCAGATAAGTTGGAGGTTCTTTTGCCTCCAACTAAGCCCCACCCACCAATGTACATTATACTGTTTATTCTCCAGAAAGACGTCAATGGAACGTAGAACTATAAACCAGTTTTTAGACTCACCTGGAACAGTCAATATTCAAAACAGAGGTTGAGGTGTGTGAAACCTTTATTCTCTTTATGAACTTGCATCATGTTTACAACCAGCCGGTCAGGTGGGTCGCTAGAATTAGGAAACGCATGTTCCCATTTCAGCAGCTAAACAGAAAGAGGGAGAGAAATCTCTCACACCAAACATTTGGTCAAATGGATTTAAAGTCACAATTTATTGGCACCTGAAAATTGTTTCTATGGGAACCACCATCAGTCCTCCAACCTTGATCATCACCAGCTACAAATGTTTATTTACTTGTTTCACTTAAATCCTGGAAGCAGATTGTGATTCACACCAAAGGAAACCGGACCGCAGGACCACAAACCAGTTTTTTAGAAGAGTGCTTTTATTGTGAGATGGCTGGACTCCCGGGTACAGAAGAATCCCGTTCCCCGGCGAGCCGTGTTCCGCTGCTCCTCATACTTTAAGGCGTTTCACATGGCTGGGATGTGGACGGGGCAGAGAGAGTTCTCAGATCCCGTACTTCTGCTTCAGCTCCTCCACCAGCTGGATGTACTCATTCATGGCGTCATCTTTGCTCTTCCCTGGTAGAAGAAGAACAGGCAGCTTTATGAGAGACACCCCCCTCTGGTCACATTAACACCCCCCTCTGGTCACATTAACACCCCCCTCTGGTCACAGTATCACCCCCCTCTGGTCACACTATCACCCCCCTCTGGTCACACTAACACCCCCCTCTGGTCACAGTATCACCCCCCTCTGGTCACACTATCACCCCCCTTTGGTCACACTAACACCCCCCTCTGGTCACACTATCACCCCCCTCTGGTCACACTAACACCCCCCTCTGGTCACACTATCACCCCCCTCTGGTCACACTAACACCCCCTTCTGGTCACACTATCACCCCCCTCTGGTCACACTATCACCCCCCTCTGGTCACACTAACACCCCCCTCTGGTCACACTAACACCCCCCTCTGGTCACACTAACACCCCCCTCTGGTCACAGTAACACCCCCCTCTGGTCACACTAACACCCCCCTCTGGTCACACTATCACCCCCCTCTGGTCACACTAACACCCCCCTCTGGTCACACTAACACCCCCCTCTGGTCACACTATCACCCCCCTCTGGTCACACTATCACCCCCCTCTGGTCACACTAACACCCCCCTCTGGTCACACTATCACCCCCCTCTGGTCACACTAACACCCCCCTCTGGTCACACTAACACCCCCCTCTGGTCACATTATCACCCCCCTCTGGTCACACTAACACCCCCCTCTGGTCACACTAACACCCCCCTCTGGTCACACTAACACCCCCTTCTGGTCACACTATCACCCCCCTCTGGTCACACTAACACCCCCCTCTGGTCACACTAACACCCCCCTCTGGTCACATTAACACCCCCCTCTGGTCACAGTAACACCCCCCTCTGGTCACACTATCACCCCCCTCTGGTCACATTAACACCCCCCTCTGGTCACATTAACACCCCCCTCTGGTCACACTAACACCCCCCTCTGGTCACACTAACACCCCCCTCTGGTCACATTATCACCCCCCTCTGGTCACACTAACACCCCCCTCTGGTCACACTAACACCCCCCTCTGGTCACACTAACACCCCCTTCTGGTCACACTATCACCCCCCTCTGGTCACACTATCACCCCCCTCTGGTCACACTAACACCCCCCTCTGGTCACACTATCACCCCCCTCTGGTCACAGTAACACCCCCCTCTGGTCACACTAACACCCCCCTCTGGTCACAGTAACACCCCCCTCTGGTCACACTAACACCCCCCTCTGGTCACACTAACACCCCCCTCTGGTCACACTATCACCCCCCTCTGGTCACATTAACACCCCCCTCTGGTCACACTAACACCCCCCTCTGGTCACACTAACACCCCCCTCTGGTCACACTATCACCCCCCTCTGGTCACATTAACACCCCCCTCTGGTCACAGTAACACCCCCCTCTGGTCACACTAACACCCCCCTCTGGTCACACTAACACCCCCCTCTGGTCACACTATCACCCCCCTCTGGTCACAGTAACACCCCCCTCTGGTCACACTATCACCCCCCTCTGGTCACACTAACACCCCCCTCTGGTCACACTATCACCCCCCTCTGGTCACACTAACACCCCCCTCTGGTCACACTAACACCCCCCTCTGGTCACACTATCACCCCCCTCTGGTCACACTATCACCCCCCTCTGGTCACACTATCACCCCCCTCTGGTCACATTAACACCCCCCTCTGGTCACACTAACACCCCCCTCTGGTCACACTAACACCCCCCTCTGGTCACACTATCACCCCCCTCTGGTCACACTATCACCCCCCTCTGGTCACATTAACACCCCCCTCTGGTCACACTATCACCCCCCTCTGGTCACATTAACACCCCCCTCTGGTCACACTATCACCCCCCTCTGGTCACACTAACACCCCCCTCTGGTCACACTAACACCCCCCTCTGGTCACACTATCACCCCCCTCTGGTCACATTAACACCCCCCTCTGGTCACATTAACACCCCCCTCTGGTCACACTAACACCCCCCTCTGGTCACACTAACACCCCCCTCTGGTCACACTATCACCCCCCTCTGGTCACACTAACACCCCCCTCTGGTCACACTATCACCCCCCTCTGGACACATTATCCAGTGGTAAAAAGAAGAGAGGACAACTGGACACGTCCCATGTGATGTTATCCTCATTTCTCAAGAGTGCTTCTATTGGACACTTTTACTGCTGCAACAGTGGGAGGTTCTGACTCCGCCCTCTGGACTACTCCACTGGTCCCTAGGGTCCAGATCCAGACCTGAGGTTCCTTTATTCAATTCAATTCAATTTTATTTATATAGCGGCTAGTTGTCTCTAGCATCTTTCCAGAGACCCAGAACATGAACATAAACCCCCAAGCAATTATTACATAAACAATGGCAGGTAAAAACTCCCCTAGTGGGAGAAAAACCTTAAGCCAAACAGTGGTAAGAAAAACTCCCCTTTAGACGGGAAGAAACCTGGACCAGGACCTGGATCATAAGGGGGGTAGAAACCTGGACCAGGACCTGGATCATAAGGGGGAAGAAACCTTGAGCAGGACCTGGATCATAAGGGGGGAAGAAACCTTGAGCAGGACCTGGATCATAAGGGGGGACCCTCCTGCTGGAGGCCAGACTTGGGGGGTCGAGCACTAGGGTCCACCCCGAGGTCCAGATACGGACCATTGAGGAGGTCCCCATAAAACAAAAAATGTTATTACTTGGGAATGAAGCCCAAAACGGCCTAGCTCCACAGGATTTGCAAGACCTAATAGTACCTTTGCGCTCCGTTCTCAAGAGTGCAGGTTTACTCGTAGTTCCTAGAGTATCTAAATGTAGATTTGGAGGGCGGGCGTTCTGCTATCAGGCACCATTACTTTGTAACCAACTTCCAATCTGGGTTAAGGAGGCTGACACCACCTCCACCTTTAAAACTAAACTTAAAACCTTTCTGTTTAGTAAAGCCTATAGTTAGTGTTTAGTAAACCTCTAGCTGGTGTTGGTAAATCTCTAGGTAGTGTAAACTCTAGTGTGTTAGAGTCAGTAGTCATAGTTGCAGCTATAGAACAAGACTATAATAGTTAGTCTCAAATATAGCTTGGTGGTAGATATGCTGCTATAGGCTTATGCTGCAGGGGGGACATGATCCGCTGGGCGGTGCCTCTCACCCTTCTTCTCTTTCGTTTCTCAGTTATTAATTATAAGTATCTCATAACCATCATTGTTCTTGTAGTTTGTTGTGCTGGTCTGCCCCCCCTCCCCCTCCTTTTCTCTTCTGTGCATGTTTGCAGGCCAGAGCTTCAGGAGCTGCCCTGCAGTCTCCCCCTCTGATCATCCCAGTGCTGCTTCCACCTGCCTGTGTGGGTGTCTGCTTGATGACCCCCCTATATGCCTGACCCCCCCCCCCCCCCCCCCCCCCCCCACTGCCACTGGTTGGCTGAAGGTTTTTCTCCCACCAGGGGAGTTTTTACCTGCCGGTGTTTGTTAAGTTTATGTAATAATTGATCAGGGCTCATGTTCTGGGTCCCTGGAATTGAATTGGTCAGCGTTTAAACACCACCACCTGCCTGAGGGATGATGTCACACACCTGTCAGTCACTGAGTGGACCATGAGCTCCTCTGGAGACCACAGTCTTCTAGAGACATCTGTCTGACAGATGAAGACTGGCTGAAAGTGGGTTGTGTGACAGGAAATGATCCCAACACAGCAGCAGCTCTACATGAGAATGGTGTAATAGAAAATAATCTAGATTCTAGAAAGACCTGGTCAGAGTCCAGACCTGGACCTGGTGGAGAAGCTGCCCTGTGTTTCTGGAAGCTCCTGGTCTGCTGCTCTTCAAAACCTTTTGTATTGATGAATCAGTCGTTTATCTGACAGGATGTGAGACCAGTTAAGATGTGTTGAGGGTCAGGAGAAACCGAATATGTGTGAAGAGTGTCAAACATGTTCAGAGAGATCCTGACGGAGCAGGGGAGACGGAGCAGGGGAGACGGAGCAGGGGAGACGGAGCAGGGGAGACGGAGCAGGGGAGACGGAGCAGAGGAGACGGAGCAGGGGAGACGGAGCAGGGGAGACGGAGCAGGGGAGACGGAGCAGGGGAGACGGAGCAGGGGAGACGGAGCAGGGGAGACGGAGGAGTAGGGGCAGAGACGACGCAGCAGAGGAGACGGAGCAGAGGAGACGGAGCAGAGGAGACGGAGCAGAGGAGACGGAGCCTGGAGTTTGAAGGAGAAGAAGTGATGTGATGAAGATGCAGGTGTCCCAGCTGTGGATGTTACACACCTTTCTGCTTCTCCCAGGCGTCCCATTTGGCCTTCCCAGTGAAGTCCAGCATCCCTGGACGAGCTGCAGAGACGAGACGGCAAGCCCACGCCCACCGGACATGTTTAAAACCCGCCAGCACACAACCCGGATCATTCCGTTGTCCCGTTGTGGACGGCAGCGAGAGCCAGGCCCGTCTCACCTGTATTGACGTCCCCCACCGAGGCCTGCTTGAAGAGCGAGTACACCTTCAGCATCTCCTCATCTGCCGGCTTGGCCTTCAGCTGCTTCACCTGGGCGGCTGCAGCATCAAACTTCCCCTGCAGAAACAGTCATGGGTCACTGAGGTGGGCGGAGCCAGCAACCTGTAGGCCTGCTGGTTCCACCCACATCCTGGTCTGTAGAGGACCTGCAGGTGGACCTGGACCCTAGTGGACCTGCAGGTCTGGATCTGGATCCTACTGGACCTGCAGGTCTGGATTTGGACCCTAGTGGACCTGCAGGTCTGGATCTGGACCCTGGTTGTCTGTAGAGGACCTGCAGGTCTGGATCTGGACCCTACTGGTCTGTAGAGGACCTGCAGGTCTGGATCTGGACCCTAGTGGTCTGGTATGTGGGTCGTGGGAGGCATTTGTTGAACACGTAACCAGTACAACCAGCAGCAGCAGCAGCAGTTACCATGGTAACAGCAGCAGCAGCACGTCTCACAGGGAGGGTTGATGAGTAACCGGGGAGAACCTGAACCCTGATTGATCTTAGACCCTGATGGAACCTGAACCCTGATTGATCTTTGACCCTGATTGATCTTTGATCCTGATTGATCTTTGACCCTGATTGATCTTTGACCCTGATGGAACCTGAACCCTGATTGATCTTTGACCCTGATTGATCTTTGACCCTGATGGAACCTGAACCCTGATTGATCTTTGACCCTGATTGATCTTTGACCCTGATGGAACCTGAACCCTGATTGATCTTTGACCCTGATTGATCTTTGGCCCTGATTGATCTTAGACCCTGATTGATCTTAGACCCTGATGGAACCCTACTGGAACAAAGTTGAAGGCGATGCTGTAACAACTGTCTGGTCACGTGATCCAAACTAACGCCACACTTCTCGCATCCACGCTGGGTCGAGTGCGCGGCTCGTGCACGGCGGAGTGACGTGATCAGCTGTTTCAAAGTTCACTTTCCTGTACTCTCACGTGCTCCAGCCTCCCGTCCGCGTGCCCGCTAATGGCCGCGGAGTCTCGAGCTGAGACCTGAGGTCGTGCTGAGCACATTACTCCATTGTACTGTACACGCAGGCGCATTTAGACCAGAGAAACTGAGAGAAACTGAGAGAAACTGATGGAAACGCCAGAAACAGCTGCACCCCTGTCACGTGGTACCGCGGGGGCGCGCCTCCATCTGGGACCGCGTGCGCGCGGACGCTCACCTGAGGCGACGAGACCATGGATGTTTTATATTAACGGGTGAGACTCACCTGGAGCTCGGACATCCTGGTTCGATCTGGTTCTGGACGGAATAATGGAGCCTTCCGCGTCCTGCAGCGGTGTACAACGTGACCCTTGGCCGGCCGTGTTGATTGGCTGGCGGGCAGCGGCGCCGCTGATTGGCTGGCGGTCAGCAGCGTGAGGGTTTCAGCCAATCACAGGCAGCAATCCAGGAGCCGATGGCCACGATAAAGAACCTTTGGTCCAGATTTTATGCACAGCTGATAAGACACGAACACCAAAGAATCCAGACTAAACCACTAACCAGGATCCTCAGAAAACAGAAATGAATTAGTACAAATCACTACAGTTTAAGTTCCAGAGATGATTCAATTCAATTCCTTTGTTGTCATTATAAGCAGTGCGAACAACGAAATTAGATAGCAACTCTGTGGTGTTACAACATATAAAACGCAGGACAATGAAAGAACACATAATAAAAAGCATGTATCAAAAGCTCTGTTTCTCTAGAGATTTTTAAAAGAAATGTATCATCGCATTTAATTCACATTTAAAAAATGTCACAAGTTTTCTTTGTTGATTATTTTGTGTGTTGATCTGTAACTACTGTATGTGTCTAACCTTCTTTGTTTATAGTTTAAAGTTTTCGTCTTGTTTTGTATTACCGTTTTACTTCCTAAATTGAGGGGAGGTTCCGCTGCAGAAGGCTTTTGGCTTTTTGACCTCTCCTGTCACATTTTTTACTATTTTGATTGTAAGTGTTACTTTTATTGTGTGCAAACTAATACAATAAAAATATAATAAAATAGATCTGCTACTAAGCAACTAATGATAAATGGGAAGTTTTCTTTCATGCATTATTCAATAATTTAGCCTCTCAGGCTTCCAGCTGGCAGTCTCTCTCAACACGACTATTCATTATAAACCTTCAGGAGGTTTTATTAAATTACCGGACACTTATTGGACACAAGCAACTTACCAGCGAGGAATACAAAAAGCCTCATCAGTAACATCACAAGTAGGTGGAGAGAAGAGCAGCTGAGAGCCCATTAGGTGCAGCTCTAACGACAGAAAGTTCTAGGAAGAGTTACCTGCACCTTCACCAATGCAGAGAGGAATAAACTCTTGTTCCACCACTGAAGAACCAAGTGGGGGAACAATCTCAGTTGAGATGGCCCTGGAGGAGAGGACAAGGACCCATGTAGGCTAGTAACACTCCCCCTTAAGAAACTCTGAATCCAACAGAGAACATACTGGTGGAACCAGTGTTATATCTGCCAACACCTTTACACCAGTCAGAAAAACCACAGCTGACAAAACTTTATTCCACATCCGTTAAAACATTTACATCCAACAAATGTCCAGAAGCTAACTGAATAAAAACTGAAATAAAAGACATACAACCATGTCACCATAAAAATAGAATGTTGCTACGGGCCATCAGAATTGGTCACCAGGAGGTCGTGGGGTCGGCCTTGTACTGGCTGTAGTCCTCTCTCCTGAAGAAGGCCACTTCTGTTTCATTCACTGGAAAAAAAGGAAACATTTATGAAATGGGAGTGATGAAGGAGGAGGGAAGTTTGGTCTGTACAGAGCAAGAGCTTGTTCCATCTTGTTAGTAGTAGGAGGATTTGTTCCATGTTGGAGCTGGACTCCATCTGGGCTGAACTTTATCACCGTTTCTGTTCAGAACTTTTATGGACTTCCACCCTAATGATATTTACTGATATTTACTCAAAAGTGTACCGAACTTAAGTATACTTTTTAGTATATACTTTTTGGTATGGCATTTGGGACGCACCAAGAGAGTTATGACACTTAGGTCGACTCCCATTGTAAGCTCCACGACGAGATCAAAGCGTTTTACAGCTCTCTCTTCTGCAACCAACGTGCATTAGTGTTAAAGCGAAATGCGGCCGTCGTCATAACACAAGCTAAGTTGTTACCACACACGTTAAAGACGAATGAAGTCGCAGACAGTAGGGTCTCGTTGGTCCCGTGGATGGAAATTTAGTTTTAAAAAACGGATGGATGGAAGCGTGCTCTGTTTTCTAATGTGGTTCCATGTTCTGGAATGTACTTGAAACAGTTGAAAGTATTTTGTTATTTAAGTGTTTTTTATCCCGGTTTTTTCCCCATTTAATCACCCAGTGCTCCTACCTAAGTCAGTCCTGGGCATTGCTCCCTCTAATTGCTCCCTCTACCAACCTCGGGAGTTACTACACTGAGCTCAGGTGTCCTCCTTAACGAGCAGCTTCCTTCACCAGACAGGGTGGGGCTTCTCTGGCCGGACGTAGCGCGTGGAGGATCACGTTATTCCGGCCAGATCCTCCCACCCCATCTGTTCCCCGGTTGGCCAGAGGGGGCAGTAGAGCCCAGGACTGCTGCATGTTTTTGTGAGGGTAGCTCACATTAACTACCGAGGGGAACACGGGGCGAACATGCAAACTCCACACTGAAAGATCCTTTCTCTAACCCACCCAGGGTGTGGGAGCTGAAGTCATGGGGGAACTAACACGCCCTCAACACCCACAAGTCCCTGGCAGGAATTGAACCCAGGACCTTCTTGCTGTGAGACGGCTGCACTACCAGCTGCACCACCGTTCCCCCTGTATTTAAGTGTTTACAGAAGGTCCTTGACTATAGGCTACCTGTCTCATTCAATGAGCATACTGCATATATTTAATTTACTGAACTTTATAGCAAATTGCACTGATTTGTTCTTGGTGAAGCACCACCGTGATAAAAATAAACTGTTTAATAAATTGAACACATGTTTTCACTAGTCAATCATTCACTCGTATACAAAAATCCATTTGAAACAAACAAAAAAAGGAAATCTCATTGTTCTCAGGTCTAAAATTGATATGCGATCAAATTGCGATTAATTAATTACAAAGCCTGTAATTAATACAATACATTTTTTTAATCGAGTCCCAGCCCTAATACAGACCTGTCTCTAATCTGTCTTTCATGTCCAAACTTTCTGATGAATGGTTGCAGTTCAACTCTGATTATTTACACACAAATAATCAGAAACATCAATGACGTCCTCATGTCCCCCAACGGTGTCCTCACGTCCCCCAACGGTGTCCTCACGTCCCCCAACGGTCCCCAACAGTGTCCTCACGTCCCCCAACAGTGTCCTCACGTCCCCCAACGGTCCCCAACGGTGTCCTCACGTCCCCCAACGGTCCCCAACGGTGTCCTCACGTCCCCCAACAGTGTCCTCACGTCCCCCAACGGTCCCCAACGGTGTCCTCATGTCCCCCAACGGTGTCCTCACGTCCCCCAACAGTGTCCTCACGTCCCCCAACGGTCCCCAACAGTGTCCTCACGTCCCCCAACGGTCCCCAACGGTGTCCTCATGTCCCCCAACGGTGTCCTCACGTCCCCCAACGGTCCCCAACAGTGTCCTCACGTCCCCCAACGGTGTCCTCACGTCCCCCAACGGTCCCCAACGGTGTCCTTATTTATTGAATCTAAGCACTCTAAAGTTGTTATCAAAACTCTACAGGTTAGTGTCTAAACTGGACGATTCAGTCTCTATCCCGATTTCCAAGTGGGAGGCGGACCTATCTCTTAATACTGACCAGTTTTCTTGGTCACAAATATGCTTAAATACGTTTACTATGACTAAGAACCCAAACTTACAACTTATACAGTACAAAGTTCTTCATAGAATACACTATACTGGACAAAGGATGTTCCAGATGGGCTTTGTCACCTCTAATATCTGTTCACAGTGCACAGAGAACTCTCCTGATAATTAAATGCATGCTTTATGGTTCTGTACACCGGTACAGAGGTTCTGGAAGGAGATTTGTGAGGATTTATCCACATGGATCCACTACAGAATCCCAGTGTGCCCCACAGTATGTATATTAGGTCACCTGGGAGACATTGAAATAGAACCTAATTGGACACACCGGGTCCTCACTGCCTTATGTATCGCAAAGAAAACCATTCTAGTAAATTGGAAACAAAAATCCAGTTTATGTATCAACCATTTTAGGAATCTTTTATCAGATCATATTAGTAGTGAGATAATGTCTGCCTCCACTGAACAACATTTGGCTGAATTGCACTCTCTCTGGTCCCCGATTATTGGCTTCGTTACCTAGTGGGGGCGGGGGGGTGGTGATCTCGTAGCCCTTGGGGTTGGGGGTCGGCTTGGGGGGTCTGGGGCGCGGGCCTCTGGTGGCCCCTGGGGGGCGGTGGGGCCCTGTCCCTGGCCGGTGGGGGCCTTGGGGGCCTATGGGGGGGGTTGCCTCTGGCGGTGCTGGACCCCCCCGGGGAGGGGGAAACGGTGCGTGATTGTGTGTCTGTGTCGGTGAGAATGCCGTATGGAAGGGTCCTGCCATGGAGGACTTGGGCCTCCTGGCAGGCGGTGGGTTGCCTCCTTCCTACTTTTCCCCTCTGTGGGGTTGCCGGTGGCCTGGGTTCCGGGCTCTTCCTCTGGTCTCGCGGGTGGCGGGGTTGCTCTCCCCCCTCCCCCACTATAGATACACTTCAGGTAGAGCTTTGTTTGGTTTCTCTCACACACACACACACACACACACACACACACACACACACACACACACACACACACACACACACACACACACACACACACACACACACACACACACACACACACACACACACACACACACACACACACAAGTTTTTGGGGTTAGGTAGCGGTAGCTTAGCTCAGACTGCGATCAGATCTCAAGATTTGGGTCGATTGCTGTTCATGTTTTGGTTGGCTCCGTGCCGGTTTCGTGTTCCGTTTGCGTTTTTTTGTTGCAGATTTCCAGTGCTTGACGTGTGTTTCCGTGTGTTCCTGCTTCCTGGATTGGCAGTGGATGTCGTCACCCCCCCCCCCCCCAAAAAAAAAAAAAAAAAAAAAAAAAAAAGTATGAGCGATGCTTGTTGTTTAGTGCCATCTCTGCATGAACACTAGGGGCGGGTGAAAATATCTAAAAATGCATGCATCGCAATTATCCCCGCCCTAATTCAATATGGATTAAGCAAAGCCTCTGGCCAGTGGAGGCGCTGTGCGCAACATTTTCCTATGAATCGCGTTTTTGTGAATTTTATTGAAGTTTACATGCACTTTATTTTTCATGTTGACACAGAACTGTCATGTGTTTTTTTTTTATTTTAACTTTTGTACTACAGTACAAATGCACAAGTGAGCCATTATGGTGCTGCTAAGTTTAATTGCTCGGTTCATTTCTATGTATAGGTATTTGTGCATTTCTACATCTGAATCGATATCGAAGCATTTAAATCAATATCGAATCGAAATCGAATCCTAAAGAATCAAAATCGAATCATGAGGTTCTTACAGTTTTTCACAATTGTTTAAACACATTTATTGGAACATCAGACACAATGTGCACAACCTGAAACCCATTTTTCAGGTGGCTAAACCAATCCTGCTGAACTCCAAGCACATTTACTGCTCTAGACACACATTCCCTTTCCATACCACACATATCTCACAACACTACACACAATTCCCAATATCCTGCACACTCTTCCTTCTCTTGCTGTTCACACATGAGTAGCCTATACATAAGAATATTATATGGTGATATATTCCATCCAACAGCTGAAGGTGTAACACTGAACATACACATGCATGATTCTACTGAGGCATTCATACACACACACCACACACACAGACATACGTGCACATGCACGCACGGACGCACGGAATCTGTCCATTCCGGGTTGAAAGCTTTATTTTCACTGTCCACTTTTCTCTTCTTAAGCCTGAATTATGGTTCTGCGTTACCCCAACGCAAAGCAACGGCGTAGGTTACAGGGCGTCATGCACCGTACGGCGCGCGTCGCTGCGTAACCTACGTCGTTGCTTTGCGTTGGTGTAACGCAGAACCATAATTCAGCCTTTAGAGAGCGCCATTACTTTTCTCCCTGTCTCGCACTCACTCGTCTTTCTTCTTGTCTCCGGCTCACTCCACCTCTCCACCTGTTACGCGCCTCTCATCTCTGTATATAGAGTCAAGCTAATTACACGGATCTGATTGGCTGAGCAGCATCATGTGGGATGGCTTAACTCGTATGCAATTGGTCTGTAAGGTCTGCTAAAAAATGCCGTAAAGAATAGTAAAGCTGCGCTGGTTAAAATAGAAGTGCCCCGTCTAAATGTAGAATCCCTGGGTAATTTATTGATTCCAGGTCTGGGTCCGGACCCGGACCGCGGTCCGCCTGTTAGTGACCTCTGCTAAAGTGTCTTCCATTCTGCACATCAGTGTTCAGTGGGTGCTTAGAAATGTCTACTCAAATGATGTATGTGTTTGGCATTTGAAAAGGAAATACCATTTAGTGAAGAGTTAACACTGTTTTGAGGGTAGAGTGTGCTTTTGCAAGAGAAGTGTAGGATTTTGCATTTTGTATGTGAGTTTTGTCATTTGTGTTTAGAGTTTTGAGAAAGTGAGGTAGTCTATCAGGAAATATGTTTAAACAATTGTGAAAAACTGTGACAATCCCCAGCCATAATGAACACGACTGCTTGTTCACACAGACGTTGAAGGTTTTCAGTCTTGTTTTTGATGGATAACAGAAAAAAAATGAGTGTCAGGCGTTGAAGGTTCTTACCAACGCCAGCAGCTCCAAGGGTCTGCTCGTCCTGCAGGATGAGCCTCTCATCGTCCTCTAAACTCATCACCAACTCGTTGGTCTAGAAAAAACATGTGGCAGGTTTATGAGTCCAGCTGTCAATCCCATCTGGAATGCAGGTACGCGGTTCCACCTAACCTCCTGCAGACAGATACCTTTGCTCCGTGAGGCTGGTGGATGATCTTCATTGTGTCTGAAAACACAAACAAACACAGTAAGGTGGAAGTTAAACACATCGGGTGACTATCTGAGCTGAACCTGAATGCATCTAGATAACCAGGAATAAAGACGTGAGAGATTAGCCAAGTTTCAGTAGATTTAATTCATCAGCAAGAAGGTCAGAACGTTCATCAGGCGTCTCAATGCAGGATTGAGACAGAATAAGAGATGCGTAGTGATTTTGAACACCACAAATGATGACACTACAATTCTGATAAGCAGAGCTAACACCCTACCAAGGCTAATATTTCCATCACACACAGTCTTACAAACGACGTCCTGCAGAGCCATCGCCAACTGGTTCTGGTATGACGGCTGGGGGAAACACTGAAGGTAACCACCATATGTCCCTATATCAGCAGGATTTATACGCTGTCAGACAGGTGTAGTTTTCAAAACCATGATGGATGAACATCAAGATGAGTGTTTTTTTGGCCGGGTTCTGCTTCTTGCAAAGACCCAGTTTATCATCTTTATGTCCAGTTGTTCAAACAATGGACCATCGTCCGTTTCCTTGTTTTATAAAATAATAATGATAAAAAAAAACCTCACCAAGTGGGTTATACTCAGGTTACGTGATCTACAACCCCCTCCTGCCACCCCGCATTAGTTCTGCAGTTGAGACTTCCCTCTGAGGAGAGTTCTGGGTAAAGCCAGGTGGACACGCCCCCCCGCTACAGTCAATGTAAAAAGGATAGGCAACACCCGAGATCCACGCGTTAAACACCGGGTATCTACTGACGGAAAAGGGGCAACAGTGATTCAGAAAGTTTTCCCTAATCAAACCATCACTGACTACGTTTACATGCAGTCAAAATTCATGTTATTGCTAATATTCCGGTTACTGAGACATTCAGAATATTCTGTTTACATGGTAATTAATCATTCAGGATATCTGGATCAAACCAGCGACGCACGGAGTAACCCAGGGCTCATATTGGGGTTTTTAAAAACCAGAATATGAGCAAATTCTGGTTATTCAAAGGGGTTATTGGTGTTTACATGGCCGTGCAAATTTAGGTTATTGCCAATATTCGGGTTTTAAAAGGGTTATTGATGCATGTAAGTTACTGTTTGAAAATAAAACTTGACCTATTTTTTAATGTTTTATTTTTAGAAGAAAATATTTAAACCATAGTTTGCAAAAGTTGAAAATTAAACGCAAAGCAATTTTGATGTTTTCTGTTTTTTTCCCTTACTGTACCGTTACACCCTTATGGCGCTTTTGCACTAGTCTCACTTCTCCTCGGCTCTACCCGCTACGGCCCCATTTTGCGCTTTCGCACTAGGGCTGAGACGGGTAGAGCCGCTCCAAGTCGATACTTTTTTCTGTAACCATTTCAGCGAGGTTCTATAAGCGGGCTGAGCAGGGACTATTTCTGAGGTCACCACCCTCCTCGCCACCGATTGGTCGGGGGGCGGGGCCGTCATCACCCTCCACGCCTCTGATTGGTCGGGGGGCGGGGCCGTCATCACCCTCCACGCCTCTGATTGGTCGGGGGGCGGGGCCGTCATCACCCTCCACGCCTCTGATTGGTCGGGGGGCGGGGCCGGCAGACGTTTGAATCAGGAAGCGGGAGTCAGAGCGAGGCGACTCGCGGCTCGCGGCAATTTTATTATCCAGCGCAAACGTCTGTTTGGTGATCCAACTCTGAGGTGCAGATGTTCATAAACCTGGTGGCTGTCGAGAAAAAATTTAAAAAGCGATGTAGACGGGCTGTTTTACTCTCAGCCGCTCACGGCTCCAGCTGATTTCTCATCGGCGCGACATGAACAAAGCGGTTGCGCAATCGAGTACGTCACAGCAGCTTCACCCCAACCTGCCCACTTCTCCCATGGCAGTGCGAAAACACACGTGTGGAACCGTGCCGTGCCGCGCCGAGCCGGGCTGAGCCGATACTAGTGCAAAAGTGGCTTTAGACCGTTACTAGGCCGTTACTAGGCCGTTACTAGACCGTTACTAGGCCGTTACTAGGCCGTTACTAGGCCGTTACTAGGCCGTTACTAGGCCGTTACTAGGCCGTTACTAGGCCGTTACTAGACCGTTACTAGGCCGTTACTAGGCCGTTACTAAACCGTTACTAGGCCGTTACTAGGCCGTTACTAAGCCGTTACTAGGCCGTTACTAGGCCGTTACTAAACCGTTACTAAACCGTTACTAGACCGTTACTAGGCCGTTACTAAACCGTTACTAGGCCGTTACTAGGCCGTTACTAAGCCGTTACTAGGCCGTTACTAGGCCGTTACTAGGCCGTTAATAGACCGTTACTAGGCTGTTACTAAACAGTTACTAGGCCGTTACTAAACCGTTAATAGACCGTTACTAGGCTGTTACTAAACAGTTACTAGGCCGTTACTAGGCCGTTACTAGGCCGTTACTAGACCGTTACTAGGCCGTTACTAAACAGTTACTAGGCCGTTACTAAACCGTTAATAGACCGTTACTAGGCTGTTACTAAACCGTTACTAGGCCGTTACTAGGCCGTTACTAAGCCGTTACTAGGCCGTTACTAGACCGTTACTAGGCCGTTACTAAACCGTTACCAGGCCGTTACTAGACCGTTACTAAACCGTTACCAGGCCGTTACTAGACCGTTACTAAACCGTTACCAGGCCGTTACTAGGCCGTTACTAAACCGTTACTAGGCCGTTACTAAACAGTTACTAGGCCGTTACTACTACTACAAAACCTGACCATAGGTTATCGCCCAGAGTCTCAAATGTACAAATATTTGTGCGATGAACTGCCAGCTGTAGGAGTAGAAAACACTCCTATTTTTTGTTTGTTTATTTGATTGGATCCCCATTAGCAGCTGCACAGCAGCTACTAATCTTCCTGGGGTCCATGGGGTACATGTCCTACATGTACAATCTAGATCCCGGATAACAAAGCCGCGCTCTAACTTCCTGACAGCAGGCGGCACTTACCGTAGGCATGTTTCCTGAACGGAGGAGGAAGTCCTTCTCTTCTGGTGACATCTGCAACAAACATACGTGTTCAGCACAGAAAACATCGTCATCTGCTGGAAAGCTGGTGGTTTAATCCGTAAACACTGCTCATTTCTCAACTTCTCCCAATCTGGACTAGGGACACAACCAGAACCAGACTAATGTCCCAGATTTACCACTGTGATATTAATCCTGCGTGAATGCTCCTAGTTGTGCACCACATTGTTACTTCTTTCAGCTGACACAATGGTCAGTTTAATTCCATGTGACTGAACGTCTCAGACGCACTGATTTGTAGGAACAAATTCTAGTTTTCTGCCTCTGTCAGCTAAAGACGGCAGCTGACGTCACGTCCGCTGAAGAGCGGCGATGGCATGACGACGTGTAGCAGCAGGTGGTGAGAAACTCTCCGGCCGCTTGCTTGATGTCGTAAAACCTTTACAATGTCTGCGCCAGTTAGTGTCTCAGTTACCGTGGCAACACCAGCGGCAGTCCTTGTTACCACGACAACACTGGTTTTAGTTTCTGTTAGTGCGGTGCCGGCAATGCTGGTTGCAGCCACCGTCAGGTTGTCACTTGTGTATAATAAGGATGTATTTTCTTTAGCGGAGGTATCCTCACATACACTGTTTCCGGTTGCTCAATGCCGGTTCAAATTGACATGTTCCTTTTACAAGAAGTTGCTATGAAACGACCAATAAAAAAACGGGATGCTCGGTCGACTGAACGGAACGTCAGGTGCTTCTGGTCGTTATTTAATTATGTAGTCGCAACAAAACAACATCCCTGAAGTCCAGATGTTTGATGAAATGTTTACTATGTGGCGGACACAATTACAGACCTCGCACCCATCAGGACTGTAGGGAAGGGGGCGTGGTCAGGGGAGATTTAAGGTTGCTAGGTTACGCATTTTCTCTGTCAGTTGTTACTTCGTTGTCTGGAATAAAAGCTTGTTGACCAACCTCTGGAGTCGTGCTTCATCCTGCTTCAACTATTAAATATTCAAATTTTATCTCAATTAAATGTAAACTGTTTAACAAAAATTAATCAAGGATTAATATTTGTAAATGATGGAACATAAAGAACTATAGAAACATGTATGTGGTGTGACAGTGGCTCCTGAGGAGAGGACGACAGGAAACTGTTTTAAAACAAAAAAAAAATTTGACATTGACAAACCTGAGCAGCTCAAGTGGACTTTTAATTGGTTTCATGTGGATATTGTGGTGAAAAAACGGCCCCTTTGAATTTCCAGAGACACTAAAGTTATATAAACAGGTATGAAACAAAAGATCGGGTATTTTTAAAGCTCATTAGGAATTGAGTCTAATTAAGGGAATTAACTGTTTTTATTCTGGCGCTGGTCGCTTTCTTTAACGCAGCAGCTGCAGTTTTATATTCTGTATTTTAAAGAATAAAACTACAGATGGCGCAGTAAACCTGCAGCCTCGGATGAGACAAAAGAAACCATGTTTGAAGCTAAAGTTTGTACACTTTAAAAAACGATTAAAATACATGAACCAGTGTAACGTGTGTCCGATAATGAAACTATTTAATTTTATTCTTTATTTCATTCAAAAAAATAAAACAAACAATTCCATACAAATACAAACACAAATGTTCATAAATTGTGAATGAAAAGGGAGCAGAAAGAAGAAGACTCTTATCTGATCTGCCCCTTTTCCAAGAAATAAATTCACAAATAACAAAATAAAAAAAAACAACTAAGTAAATAAAAAACTAAAATAAAATAAAATTACCGCCGTCTATGGGTAAGTCAATCAAACTTAACTAACACATTTCATTATATTTACTTAACATGCTGGCTTTAATTGTTCTTTTGAATGTAATGTTTGACTTGGATTCTTTGTTTTCTTTATTCAGATTGTTCCATAAACTGATTCCTTTCACAGAAACACAACGTTCCATCAATTTAGTCCTGAATCTTGGTTTTTAAAAAATCTCTGTTCCTTTTAAGTTATACAGGACAGTCTCAGAAAATTAGAATATTGTGATTTTCTGTAATGCAATTACAAAAACGTAATACATTCTGGATACATTACAAATCAACTGAAATATTGCAAGCCTTTTATTATTTTAATATTGCTGATCATGGTTTACAGCTTAAGAAAACTCAAATATCCTATCTCAAAAAATTTGAATATTCTGGGAATCTTAATCTTAAACTGTAAACCATAATCAGCAATATTAAAATAATAAAAGGCTTGCAATATTTCAGTTGATTTGTAATGAATCCAGAATGTATGACATTTGTTTTTTTTTGTTGTTTTTTTTTTAAATTGCATTACAGAAAATAAAGAACTTTATCACAATATTCTAATTTTCTGACAGTCCTGTACTTGCTTTCTCTTTTTTCAAATCTTTTCTGAATGTTGATTGGTAAAGTTTTTTTATGAGCTTTAAACATAGTTTGCAGAATGTTATAGTCTACTAGTTCATGAAATTTCAACAATTGTAACTGAAGGAACTGGGGTTAAGCGTGTGTGTACGGACATGCGCAGACTGACCGTCTCTCACCAGCTGCATGAAGTCCCGAACGCTCTGGTCCAGCCGGACTCCCCGGAACACCGCGGGCCGGTAGTTCCTCTGGGAGAAGGACCGGACCAGCCGAACCGTCACCACGGCCTCGGTGGACATGTCGACCCGCAGCACTGACCAAAAACCCCCAACACTGACCAAAAACCTGCTACTCAGGACAGAACCATCAGTTCAGCATCAGACCCGATGGTTGATCCCAGAGAGGAAGCTCTTCTTCTTCTTCTCTCGGTTTTATTGGCGGGTCGCAAACAGCTTTAAGGTGCACACCGCCACCTACTGTACAAGAGTGTGTAATCATCATTTAATTTAGCCTGTTTTAAATTCTATTTATCAGCGTAGTGTTTTTTAAGAAATGAATCAGTCTTTCTGGTGATTTCAACCCCCTCTCCCTCTGTTCCCAGGATCCCCCTCAAATTCCACTCACGTCCTGCCATTCTCACTTTTTCCTGTAGCCTTATTCTTTCTATTTCATACCTTATTAGAATATGTTCACTGTTTTCTTTTACTCCACAGTTCTCAAACTTATCACTGTCCCTTTTTCCCATAACATACAAAGTGCCATTTAGTCCTGTGTGGTCTAGTCTGAATCTTGTTATAACTATTTCCTCCCTTCTGTTCCTTTCTGTATAATTCTTTGTTATGATTGTATTTTGTGATGTCCCTATCCTTTCTGATCTTCTTCCCACCTTTTCTGCCATATTTCCATTCCTTTCTTCTTTATTATTGCTTTACCTTCTCCTTTTCCTAGTGGAACTGGTAAAGTTATTTCCTTTTGCAATGCCATTTTTGCTAATTTATCAGCACCCTCATTCCCTGTTCCTCCCTCATGTGCTGGTACCCAACAGAACTGTACATCTATGCCACATCTGTGTATTCTTAGTAAACTATGATAAATATCTATGAGTAAATCTTCTCTGTAAGTTGTTGTTGATTGTATACTTTCCAATACAGCTATTGAATCTGTGCATACCACCACCTTATCAGGTTTGACCTCTTCCACCCATTGTAACCCAATGAAGACTGCAGAGAGGAAGGTCGGCGATCAGCAGCGGGAATGTTGCCATCTGCCGGCCGGTGTTCTGACAATTTCTGCTGCTTTGCCAAAAAATGCTACCTAATGGTTTTCTACCTTTGTAGAGCTACAATTTTACTCTGTTTTACTCCCTAAACCACTTATTTTCCCCCAAGTGGTCCTTGTCGCTTGCCAGGCCATCATTGTAAATAAGAATGTGTTCTTAATGACCTGCCTGCTTAATTAAAGGCCAATGACTGAATGAATATCAAATAAAGCAATAGAATTCGATTCATGTCATGGGTAGTTTATTTTGAAGGATCAAATACTCAACATCCCATATTATCAATTTTACATCGTGCAAGAAATGATGCTGTGGCAGGTGGAGGAGCAGCCACTCAGCTCCTCTCCACCTGCCTAGCTTCATAAAGAGCGGCTGCACCAGCAAAGGTCTCTGCTGGGAGGAAGCTGCTGAGTCTGGCACGTGTGTCTTGGGTGCAAATAAACATTTCAGGCACGAAACCCTGTGTCCTCTGTCCTGTCGGGTGACCCCTGTAGCACTAGCCTTGCTACACTGGCGCCCAACGTGGGGCCCGACAGGATGGCGGAGGAACAGGGGAATCGGACCATTGAGGCGCTGGCGCTGGAGGCGCTGGCGGACCAGCTGCTGGAGCAGTGCTGCGTCGTGGAGGAGGAGGTCCGGGACGAGGAGGCGCAGCTGAACCGGTGGGTGGACGGGCTGAGCGAGACGCTGCTCAGCTGGACAAGCTGGCCGGCCGCCTTAAGGAGTTGGAGGAGGGCGGGCAGGAGAGCTTTTACACTTTCAATGTTTGTTTGCCTTTGTCCGGTGACTGGTGAGATTGATAAATACTAAAGAAAGATGCATATCAGTTACAGGAGTTAAAATATGGAACAGCCTAAATAATGAATTAAAAAACTGTAGTTCAATAAATACATTTAAAACAATGTATAAATCCAATATAATCGAAAGATACAGAACACCAGTGTGATACAAAACTATATATATATATATATATACACACACACATATATATATATATATATATATATATATATATATATATATTTTGCTCCATACTATATGAAACCGTTACAATAATAAGAATAATTGTTGTTGTAATAATAATATTTATATACCAAAAAATGTAATGATAGGTCTTTGTTGGTCCTTTTGTTTTCACTCTTCTAGAGATTGTTTGTTTTTTTTTTCTTCTAAGCATTGATTATTTACTTTCTCTGTTAGTTGTTTTTCTGACATCCGTCTTTTGTTTGTTTTCTACTTGATTTTTCTGTCATATTTACGTTTGTCTTCCTTCTTGTTTTGCATGTGTGTTGTGTTGATCTGCCGAGACGCACGTCTGCGAGCGGGTGCGCGTGCATGTGTATGCGCGTGTCCGAGCGAGACGCCGCAACAGGTGAGCACAACAGGACTGATAACAGCTCGCGCCAGAGACAATGAGGGGACACGAGTTGTTCATGGCGTGCTGACGGCAACAGAAAGGCAAAATTATACAGGAATCACTGGGATCACTGGAGAAAACGCATGGGAAACAGGAAAAAAGAGCAAAGAGGCTACCGGTGAGCTCACGTTTCCTTTCTAAATAATCTCCGTCTCTACCTGCATAATATTCTCCAGTGCTCCAGCAAACAAACTCTCTCATGTGTTGCTTTATAATGTAAACATGTTACCTGCATGAGGAGTTATATTATGGCTGCCAACAGGGCCGGATTTAGCGAGGCCCACTAGGGTGGGCAGACTGAAATGTAGGGTGGGTGACGGAAATTTTGGGGGGTCAAACCCCCGAAATGCATTGAAAACTATGCTATCATCATATCAGTTCATCTATCTTCTCCACAGTATGCTAACCCAATTGCCCTTCCTGACACTACCCTCTGCATTTACCCGGGCTTGGGACCGGTGTTCTGCCAATCCTTGCTACCTGCCGAGAAACGCTACTTTGTGGTTCTTGTGCCCTGTTGAGGCTGCATTTATTTAATGTTTTTTTCTTTTTTTTTTTTATCAATCAATCGTACCCTACGGTGTAGGCTCTGCGTCGATTTAAAAGGTCCCGCGGCAGGCTGGCGGCTCCAGAGCCTGCACGGCACCGTAGCACCGCTACCCGCACCGGCGCTCTCCGCCCTCGCCGGGATGGAGAGAGGCGTCTCGGGGTATGCGGCGACGCGCACCGCTCTGCGTTGGTGTAACGCGGAACCATAAATCAGCCTTTAGTGTGTGCTCTGTGTGCTGTTCTGAACATGTCTCACGTCTCCGAGACACAACTTTTGCGGTATGCATTCATTGTTGTGTCTAAAAATGATGCGCAGTGCCCACCCAATCAGAAATGGTACAGATATTTTGTGATATTTTTTTATATATATATATAAAAAAAATTTAATTATAAAAAAATAAAGGATCCCCATAACTTTGATTGGGTGGGCAGGACGCACGTTTGGGTGGGCACAGCCCACCCCTGCCCCCCCCTAGAACCGGCCTCGGCTGCCAATGCGGTCTGCTTAATTATTTGTTTGTTTACTCTGCTGAAAGTAAGCGTTCATTTACTCATAAATTCATTCCTTTGTTTTGATTTGGCTTAAATAAAACGAACTCTGGTATTATGCATGTAAAAGGATTAAGCTGATGATGAAATGATTATGAATGCTAAAATCATTTGAAATATTTGATTTCATTAAAATTAAGTGTGATTTAAATTTCATAAAATGTGTAAAATAATCTTGGTTAAAACACAAGGTAAAATGTTAACTTAAAAGTTGGCCTACAGTAAGTGGTTCTAAAGAACTGGCTTTGTTTGCACCTTTAGGCCTAAAATTGTTTTGTGCCCGTTGTGTATGCGCCTGCTTATTTACAGAATATCTGCCTTATGTTTAAAATTAAGTAATGGATCATTAATATAGGCCATTTACATTTACGCCAAGTTTAATTTGATCATTTGCTTTAGATGTTTAAACTAAAATAATGATTCATGCATGTTTAATATAGGCTATTTACCTTTGCCTAGTTAGATGAGGTTTTTGTTAAGTCTGAGTCATTTACATTGTGTATTTGATACTGCTTTAATTTGATTATTTTCTTTGTCCCTTTTTAAAGGTTTTTCACCAACAAACTGGTCAATAAAAAAGTCAAGCGAGTGAAATCCTGAGTCTGGTCCAAATCCTTCCCTTTTCAGGTGTGGGAAACCCATGACGTTCGAGATACACTTGACAATATGTGTTTACTTTGCTGTTTTTTTGTTGTTGTAGATTGTTTGTCCTTGTTGTATTAGTATCAACTATGAAGTAAACAAAGTTAAAAAGGGTAGGCACAATAAGCTTAGGCTTCAGCCTACACCTTTTTGTCGGTTTATTCCTTACTACTTTTTTTATTATTTCTTTCCTACCCCTAAATGAATAATGGTCTAAGTGTAGCACTTTGAGAGTCATTGAATGTAAAGTGCATTACAAGTTAAATTTTGTATTATTATTATTATTATTATTATTATTATCATCATTATTATTATTGTCAGAAAGGTGATCTGTAGAAGAGTGAAAATATTTTGTTATGACGGTAGTTGTATGGTTAAGATGACAGTGTTATTGTGGGACACAGAGAAAAATAGCTTAAGGGGGGAGGAATGTAGAATAGTGAAAATGTTTTGTTATGACGGTAGTTGTCCTCAGGGTGGCAGCATAGGCTGGTTAGACTTTTTGCCCTTTGTTGCTTTCCCGCCGGTTGAAAAAAAGTGTTCAATAAAGAAACAAGAAACGTAGAGCCTGTCTCAGTCCAGTTTGTCTAAAATATCTTAAGGATATTACATGATCATTCTTTGTTTATTATTGAGGTTATAGTGGATGGTGGTAGTGTACTGGAGTGCATATTGTGCAGTGTTGCATATTTTGAGGGGGACATTGCTCCATATAATACACTAAATTATTTTGTTTCACATTCTAGATCGCAATTAGCGGAGGCATCAACTCAGGAAAAAGATTGCTGTAGAAAAGAAAGCCTTTGAAGATGCCATCACTGAATTCAATGATGTTGTGGGAGAAGCTGAAAAACCCCCTCCTCCTAATGAGCTCTTGACTGAGGGCTCCTGGCCATGGGAATGTAAGTAAACATTGAAAGACACTGAATACAAAAGTGTTTTAATGTGCACATCCTGTCAAAAATGTAAGACAGTTGACAACACTTTGTGATGGATTGCAGGTCATTGTGATATGGTACAGAAGAAAAAGGTGTACGATAAGGTTATGCTGCTGACCAGACTTAAAGAAGAAGTAGTAATTGTGATTCGTGAAATCAAGCATCACTGAGAGTACATGAAGAATATGGCAAGAATGACTGAACAATAATAATTAAAGCTGCAAGCAGCGATGAACGGGCCCTCGCACCCTTGTGCACGTTCAGGCTGCAGTGGAAGTTTGTATGACTTGTATGTAGATTCTTCAGGCCTGGACATTTAGCGGATGACACCACCCACGACTCTCTAAATCAAACCATTCAAAAGTTATGGCAGAAAGTAGGAACTATCAGATATCAACCAATCACATGAATGGGCAGGGCTAATTTGCACCAATTATGTTCAAGGACTCAAAACCATGTCCGATGACACCACCCACGAGTATTTATGTCAAACCATTCTAAAGTTATGGCAGAAAGTAGGAACTATCAAATATGGACCAATCAGATGAAGGGGGGGGTGCGCTTTTTGGCAGTTATCATCGCCACGGTAACGCTTTTGACTGAGAAAAGTAATGTGCATCGTCGCAGGATCGAGACGCACATTTTGATGTATAACACACCTGGGTACATGTTACAGTTCGGGCGAAGAAACCGCCGAAGAAATGGCATAAATTGCGCCAAAATTACACGATTAATTAGAAATGGCCGACTTCCTGTTCGGTTTCGGCCATGGTGCCAAGAGACTTTTCTTTAAGTTGTGACATGATACAAGTGTGTACCGATTTTTGTGCATGTACGTCAAACCGTATTGTGGGGCTTGAGGGATGAAGTTTTCTAGGGGGCGCTTCAGAGCTATTTTGCCACGCCCATTAATACAAACCAATAAATATCAAATTTTTCGCCAGGCCTGGCTTGCGTGCAAAATTTGGTGACTTTTGGGGCATGTTTAGGGGGGCAAAAAGGCCCGATCATTTCGTCGGAAAAATAAAAAATGAGAAGAAAATGAGAAAAATAAATAAATTCCTACAGATACAATAGGGCCTTCGCACTGTCAGTGCTCGGGCCCTAATATTAATAATACATTTTATTTGGTGGCGCCTTTCAAGTCACCCAAGGTCACCTTACAAAGAATAAAAGCATAAAAAAAATAAAAGCATAAAATAAAAACATCAAACATTATTTAAACCAAACAACATCAAACTATATTAAAACCACAGAGAGTGTACAGTCAGAGGGAGTAGGCCAGTTTGAAATGGTTTTGAGTTTGGATTTGAAAGTTACGATGGAGTCTGAAAGTTTTATGTGTGGGGGGAGGGAGTTCCATAGTCTAGGTGCCGAGCAGCTGAAGGCTCGGGCACCCATGGTACTGAGGCTTGGACACCCATGGGGCACCCATGGTACTGAGGCGTGATGTGGGGATGGTAAGCAGTCCAGCAGAGGTTGAGCGGAGGGTGCGGGGAGCTGTATTCTTGGAGAAGGTCGCAGAGGTAAGTGGGGGCAAGATGGTGGAGAGCTTTGTAAGTGAGGAGGAGGTTTTTGTAGTGGATGCGGTGTTGTACCGGGAGCCAGTGAAATTGGATGAGAACAGGGGTGATGTGGTCAGACGATTTGGTGCGGGTGATAATCCGGGCGGCCGAGTTCTGAATAATTTGCAATCTGTTAATGAGTTTGTTGGGGAGTCCAGTGAGGAGGGCATTGCAGTAGTCCATGCTGGAAGTGACAAAGGAGTGAGCAAGGATTTCGGTGCTGGATTGCGACAGTGAAGGGCGTAGTCTGGAAATGTTGCGGAGGTGGAAGAAGGCAGTCCGGGTGATGTTTTGAATGTGAGGTGCAAATGAGAGGGTGCTGTCAAGAATGACGCCGAGGCTTTTGACTTGGGGGGTGAAGGGTACAGGGAATCCATCAATGAAGATGGGTGGGACTGGGGTGTGTTGAGTTTGGTGAGTGTGGATTTGGAGGTGATGAGCAGGGCCTCAGTTTTATTGCCATTCAGCTTCAGGAAATTCCTGCTCATCCAACCCCGGATGTTTTCGACACAGGTGATGAGGGAGGAGGGAGGGATGGCGGCGGTGGGATTGGAGGAGATGTAGACCTGTGTGTCACCAGCATAACAATGAAAATGGATCCCATGACGACAGAGGATTGTACCAAGGGGGAGGAGGTAGATGATGAAGAGGAGTGGACCCAAGACTGACCCCCTGGGGGACACCCAGCGAACACCCGAACACCCAGACTTGTGGTCCCTTATTTGTACAAACTGATGGCGGTCAGTGAGGTATGATGTGAACCAGCGGAGTGCGACACCAGTGATCCCAAGGCCAGCCAGGTGGTCCAGGAGTAGTGTGTGGGAGATGGTGTCGAATGCTGCGCTGAGGTCGAGGAGGATGAGAATGGTGAGTAGTCCCGAGTCAGCTGCATGGAGGAGGTCGTTAGTGATTTTGACCAGGGCTGTTTCAGTGCTGTGTTTAGGAGGGAAACCGGCTTGGAAATGTTCATGGAGGTTGTTTGTGTCAAGGTGGGACTGTAGCTGTGCAGCAACCACCCTTTCAAGTGTTTTGGAGATGAAGGGGAGGCTGGAGATGGGCCGGCTTTGACGAGGGAGGTGGGAAGAGGATCAAGCTAACAGGTGATGGGTTTGGCTTTGCAGATGACTTCAGAGATAGTGTGTTCTGATACTGGGGTGAAGTCGGAGAAGTAGCTGATGAGAGGTTGGCTGGTGGTGATCATCCAGTTTGGTTCGTTTGATGCGGTGCAGGATGAGGCCAGTTGTTGGTGAATGGTGTTGATTTTAGAGCTGAAGAAGTCCAGGAAAGCAGTGCACTGATCTTTTGGGTGTCTGAATTAGGTGGCTGATTGTTGAGAGGACTCTGTTGTTGCCTGTACCAGTGTTGATGAGGTTTGAGTAGTATGAGGGCAGCCCCCCTCCCTGTAGCATGGGGTTTACTAATAAAAGAGAAACCTGGTGGAGCAGCCTCATTTAGCTGAGAAAAGTCATTGGGCTGTTGCCAGTAAGTAATCAGAAGAGCCTTGTTAGTGAGAGATCTGATGTTCAGCAGACAGAGTTTCAGAACGGTGAGTGATGTGATTGGCTTTGAGTAAGGGAGACAGTACATTGTGATTGACAGGGCGGACAGGACGGGCAGTGCGGGGAGGGGGGCAGGGCTCAGTTGACCAGAAGGATGTCTGTGTTACTGTTGTGTTGACTGTACTGAAAGTTCCATCCAGAGCCCTGATGTATCTCAGTGGTTTGAGGATGTAGTGTTGGAGTGCAATCTGTGGTGGAGGGGTCCTGGAGAAGGTCCAGAGGTGAAACATCTCTGTTGCCGTGTAATGGAGGGGGAGAGTTTCACTCGTCAGAGTCCAACACAGCACAACCCAGAGGAGCATACTAAAAATCCACATGGTGTAGGGTGGTCAGCGACGTAGTCCAGTGGTAGATGGTCCAGATGATGAAGCCACAGAAGTGGAGGCAGAGGAACGAAGCGTGTGGGTTGAAGCTTCACTGGGGACGGCAGCTGAGCGACACCGGGGATTAGCTGCGGTCTAGTCGACTAGGATGTAGCAAGATAGCTACACTAGCAGCAGGCTAGTCGGCCAGGTGGCAGCCTCGCTGAAGACAAGGAAACAGCAGAGCGACGCCGGGGATTAGCAGCGGACTAGCCGACCGGCAGGCGAACACCCTCAGGGCAACGGTGTGTCGGGGATACAGCGTCCTCCGCGTCGACAGTCCGTGGGCACAGGTAAGCGTCCAGGAGAGCTGGCAGGGTGGCAGCAGACCAGTCGGATCGGGTGTGCTTCGTGGGGCACTCCAGAGCAGGTTATCCAGCCAAAGAGAGGAGAGGAGTCCCGTACAGGCGAGCCTTGTACCGGCATAGCCAGCCCACAGGCTAACCAGCGGTGGGGCAGTAGCAGCAGACAGGTAACTTAGAAACTGTTTAGCTGGTGTTTCAGTGTCACAGAGAGCTAGATCGATCAAGCTGAATCTAACAGATGGCTTTAAAGTCCTTTAAAAGGACTTTAAGGACTCCTTTTGGCAGGCCAGGATGTCAACACAGACTGATGGAAGCAGCAGTCTGATGATCAGAGGGGGGGACTGCAGGTCAGCTTTATCTATTTCTTTCACCTCCAAAAGTAAAGCTGGATTTATACAAGCATTTGAAATATTTTGGATTCATTCTGTCTGGAGGTAAATGAAATTCAAAGGAAATTAAAGAATCAGTTTTCTTCTTATCCGGGGTCGGATAACGAGAGAATAAATCTCAGCCGGGGACAAAAATGCTTGGACAAAAATGAAATGCAGCAAGTTTCAGAAACTTGAAAGTGCTTTGTCAACACTGACTAGAAACAGGAAGTGAGAGGTCACTGGTCATCATTTTCAGTCTTCACACAGTTTTGGGTGTGGTTTCTCAGGAAATGATTTCCTCCTGATAGATGCTGAGACAAATCTGGAATAAAATCTCAGCAGTCCTGTCACTTTTTCTGGTTTGTTTCCTCTTTATTGAGAAAATAAACCATCACATCATCATAACATAAATGACCATGTTAAGGATATATTCTTTATTTCCACTCAGATATTGATCTGTTCTGTTCATTGTCAGAGGAAATTGTTAATCAGTTTCAGCTGCTTTGATGTTAATACAATTGTCAACAGGGGAAGTAGACGAGCAACAACGAGACAACCCCTAAAACAGGAATGGTGTTACAGGTGGAGTAACATCAGCATGATGTTTGGTGGTGGGTCAATTATGGTCCACACAGGGACCCACAGACCTCTACGGGCTGGATGACGTCGCCCTGAGTGTCATTAGGTATCAGGAAGAAGTCCTTCAGCTTCACCGGTGCAGTGGCTCCTGAGTTCCTCCTGCTGAATGACAATGGTCAACCTCATGGTGTGAGCCTGCAGGCAGTTCCTGGGGCATGAAGGGGCTGACACCATTACTGGCGTTCAACCACTCACCTGAGCTAAATCCAGTACAGCACCTCTGGGACATGATGCTTCAGTCCATCTGACCTCACCAGGAGGACTCTACATGCACACACACACCATGGTGTGTGTGTGCATTACTGATGGTATGTTTTGTCTTCATTTACTCTGACCTGCTAATTTAAAAGTGACCTCCAGCAACCCAGTCTGATGTTCCTCTGCTGAATTCATTAAGCGCCAAAAACAAAAGTGAACTCAAAGAGTCTGGAAAGTCTCTGTTCCTGTTCTGAAACGCCTCCTTGCACTTTTGCTCTGAGAATCAGCGTACTGATTCCTCAAAGAAGCGGTGCCACCGAGACTCAGGTTGAGTTTTTGACCAGCTCAGCCAGAGGTCAGTAGAACTTCCCTCTTCAGCTGGAGATAATCTCAGGTTCTGACGCTGGGGCTGGGAGGATGTCCCATCATCAAAAGCAGCTAAAGAAGGAAGTGGAAGGACTTTGTGGAGGACATGGAGACGTTGGTGGATGGGACGACAGTTCAGAACCCGCTGTTCGGCATGTCTCTGAGTAGGAACCAACTGTACAGCTTCCAGACTGATGGTGAGTACCCAGGAGGAGGAAACCCTCTACAGACCATGGACTGATGCAGATATCCCAGCCAGCAGTGGTTCCTCAATCTTAGACGTTAACCTGCTTCAAACTCAACGTCTCATACGAGTTACGATGAGCTCCTGTCGGTCCATATAGACACCTAAATGGACACATTTAGACAGCTTTGGGTCATACCAAGTTTGTAAATTAACTCAATGATTTTTACTTTTGTTTTAATCACGATTTAGATTTTAGAGCAGACTATGGGGATATTTTTGTCTCTCATCAGTTGACTATCAGAGTTCACTCCATCAGGTCAGAAAGAACTGTTGACCTGACAGGGTTAATGGCAAACATCTGGATGTCTGATCAGCTGTGAAGGATTTGTATAGATCCGTTGATAAATGTATAGATAACCTAATATTTTCATCCGCAAAAGGAATCTATCATTGCACCTGCAGCAAAAACAAATCTTAAGACTTTCAGCCTGCAGCTTTGACTACAATTTGTGATGAAGAGTCAGTTTCTTTAGTGTAAAACATCTGTACTTATAAGGTTCAGAGCTGCTCGATCCATTCCAGGTTTCAGGCCAGGCCTGCAGAGGAGCAGTTGATGTTTATCTACCTACCAAATCTCACCCCAGGCTTTATTTATGTTCAGTTTTTAACAGAATCCAACACCATATTTTAGTCAACAAACTATGTTAATGTTAATGTTGAAGTGTGGTTGTGATGAAGGGGAACGTAAATGTTTTAAGGTGCAGACACATTAAAACACCCAGGACCCAGGTTCAAGCCCCTGGATTGCAACTGAGGAGAATCCCTGTGGGCCCATAAGCAAGGCCCTCAGTGCTGATTTTGACAGATCAGCATTTTACTGCACAGGTGTCCCTGATCACCACCATTTCTCTGCTCACCTCTGCCGTATAGACACATTAAAACACCCAGGATCCAGGTTCAAGCCCCTGGATTGCAACTGAGGATAACCACTTTGAGCCCCTGAGCAAGGCGGATCAAGTCCGTATTAGAGCAAATGCGTTGTTGCTTAAAATTTTCGCACCAATGCAAACGCAGCGACGTAAATGACGTTTGCAGCAAGGTACGATCTGGTCCGGTGTTTGGTCCTTTACGTCAGTCTTTCTCAAAGTGGGGGGCGCAGAGGCATGTCGGGGGGGGCGCGAGACATCGGGGAGGGAAAAAATATAGACAGGAGTGTGGATACGTGTTTGCCTGCATACAAATATCCTGCCAGTAGGTGGCAGTGTCACTCCATGTAACTCATGTATTCTGGATACACGCAGCAGTTCTTCTCCGTTAAGTAAATACTGTTTCTGAAGTAGCTTGCCTCCTAGCCTTCTTTCATTATTAGCTACACAACAAGGAGGAACTAATGTTTTGACGCAGGAACCACTGGGCTACGGCGTTGTTCACGGCGGGACAGTTAAGCAGCGTTCAGGCAGTGTGTACAGCTTGTAGGCTACGCTGTTCAGGTGCAAAGGATGGAGAAATTTTTGACAGGGATGAAAAGAAAAACATGCGATGCTTCTGAAACAAACAAGACAAAGAGCTCAGCTGACAGTCATCAACCAAAAACCAAGACCAGAAAATATGATGAAGCCTATCTTGCTCTTGGGTTCACAGTGAATGTGGCGGGAGATGAGGAGCGACCCGTTTGTGTTTTATGTCTGAAAACTCTGGCAGCTGACAGTATGAGACCCAACAAATTAAAACGACACTTGGAGACATTACACCCCATTCACGTTAACAAGCCACTTGAGTTTTTACAGAGAAAACTCAGCGAATACCGTCAACGGGTATATAGTTATATAGTTTTGTAAAAGCTGCATCAGTGAACAGCAAAGCACTTTTAGCATCATACAAAGTCGTGTACAGAGTTGCGCAGTGCAAGAAGCCACACACGATCGCAGAGCAGCTCATCCTCCCCGCAGCTTTAGATATGGTGTCAACAATGCTTGATGAGAAAAGCGCAGAAAAATTGAAGGCCATCCCACTTTCCAATGACACGGTCGCGAGACGTATAAACGACATTTCAGAGGATCTTGAATAACAACTTCCTCGAAAAAATGAAAGACAAACGTTTCGCCATACCACGGATGAGGCTACCGACAGCAATAAAGATTGCTTGTTTATTGCTTATGTTCGCTTTGTCACGTCAGAGTTATTACATGAGGATTTACTGTTTTGCAAGTATGTCCAAAGCAGAGCGACAGCTGATGAGCTCTTTAAACTTCTCGACTGTTACCTGACAGAAATGGGCTGAAATGGGAAAACTGTGCGGGCGTTTGCACGGATGGTGCACAGACCATGGCAGGGAAAAAAAAGGGATTGCAGGCGCTAATCAAAATTGCCTCGCCAAATGCGCAATGGACGCATTGCGTAATACACAGAGAAGCGCTTGCATCCAGGCAGATGAGCCCTGAACTGAACCAGGTGATGACGGATGTTGTTGGTGTGATTTCATAAAAACAAGACCCCTGAAAGCGCGCCTGTTCACTGCACTTTGTGAGGAGATGGGAGCGCAACATACAGCTGTGCTGTTTCACAGCGAGGCCAGGTGGCTCTCCCGAGGAAAAGTGCTGTCCCGCGTCTACGAGCTCAGAGAGGAAATTCAGATGTTTTTAGAAGAGGAGAAAATGTATGAAGCTGCAAGCAAATTTGGTGATAAACAATTTCTGGTGAAACTGGCATATCTTAGCGATACATTTGGAAAGCTGAACGAATTAAATCTTCAGCTTCAAGGGAGAGACAAGCACCTCCCTCACCTGGCAGACAAAATCAGCGCATTCACTCGTAAGCTGGAGATGTGGGGCAGGAGACTTGATCAGGGGATCACAGACTGCTTTGAGAATCTGACTGAATTTGCTGAAACAAGTGAATCTGGAGCCACCTCCGTGATTCCATGTATTCAGGAGCACATCTCTTCCATGAGAGAGTTGTTTCAAAAATACTTCCCAAACAACAGTGCAGAGTATGACTGGGTGAGAGATCCTTTTAACTCGGCGGCACCTGCTGATTTCAGCTCTGCCGAGGAGGAACAGTTCATCGAGATGACATCAGACTCCACCCTGAGGATGCGGTTTACAGCTCTGACACTGACTGAATTCTGGCTTGGTGTGGAGAGGGAGCATCCACTCATTGGGCAGAGGGCTGTGGGAATTCTGTTTCCTTTCGCCACATCTTATCTCTGTGAGATTGGGTTTTCAGCTGTTGCGACACTGAAAACAAAGTACAGATCTAAGCTCCACATTGAGTCTGACCTGCGAGTGGCAGTATCAAGCCTGCAACCCCGTTTTGAGATGATGTGTAGAGCAAAACAGGCTCATTGCAGCCACTAATACACTCAACTCTCACAAACTGTCTCACAACTCTTGCCAAATATTTGCATTTGTTCTTTTTTTGTACATATTTAACTCAATTGTTTTTGAAAGTGAATGAATCATTCATTTTGATGTCACAAAAGTGGTTTGCCAAATTGTTTTTTGCACAAGAGAAAAGTGAAAAGAAAGTTCATATTAAAAACTAATGTTCATGATATTGATATCACAAAATAGTTTGCTAAAGTTAGTTTTTTCCACAACATAAATTACAAGAGACAAGTGAAATTAATGTTCGTAATAAAAATTTAAAAAAGGAATGTTCATGATAAAAAAAATTAATGTTAATTTTGATGTTACAAAAGTGGTGTGTTAATTGTTGTTTGCGCAACAGAAATGACTAAAACAGGGGAGATAAATGGTCATTTTTATGATGTTGTATCAATAAAGTTAAAAACAGCCTATTTTGTCACCAGTTTTTCGGGGTGGGGGGCATGAAAAATTTGCTTCCTCAAAAGGGGGGCGCAACAGAAAAAGTTTGAGAACCACTGCTTTAGGTGAACCAGTGTGTGTTCCCCCACAAATCATACTACAACCCACAGAAGTGGTGATGGGTCAGTGATCAGTTTATAAACTGGGAACTCCAGAAGCAACTGAGAAGATGTTCCTCACTGGTTGACCTTCAGAAGAACAAACATAATCAGAAGTATTGAGCGAGCGCCGTGTAGCTCTTGAAATGTCAGAAATTGTTTTTTCCAAGATTGTTCTGAAAGTTGTTTTTTCCAAGTGGTTTACATTTAAATTCCTTGCAAGGCTAACCTTCCATTCAGTACCTTGGAAAGCCTGGAAAGTCCTGTATTCCTGTAATTTAGTAACTTTGTCGTTTGATCAGAATTTGTGGATTTATTATCAATTTTTTTTTTAGATGTGAGGCCAGTTAAAGCCAGACGACAGTGGTGTTTAAGCGTGGTGTGTGTCTACATCTTCTTGCTGTCGGCACTTAACGCCTTCCTGGTTTATAAAGGTACGGACCACAGAAGACAGCATCACTGGATACGATTAAGATCATGGAAACATGAAGAAGTTCATGTTTTTTTTTATCAAGCATCCTTTTCCTCTCTTTTGGAGCAGTTTTTACCATGGAGACCTCTCTAACTGCGTCCACACCAGCGCGGCTGGTCTCGGATCTCCAGAGTGTCATCAACAACAGCAGCCACCTCTGGAGCCTGCAGAGCCAGGTCTTGCACAAACCACTCCACAAATCCTAGTTCCTGCTGCATTCTGATTAACACAAACTAATAATCTGGATGGAAATTAAAGTTTATACCATGCAGCTAATGGAAAAGCTGCGGTCCAGATCCAGAGCCCCGTAGAACATCAGAACATACAAAGTACTTTGGTGGATGAGATGGACTCCTCATTTAAAATAAATTAAAACTCAAATGATCTGTTGACAGTTCAGGGCAGGTTTTAGTCAAAGGTTTCATTGCTGATGTTCGACACTCAGTCAGCTGCAACTCAACATCAGAAGTCAGTGATGTTTGCTACCTGGAGCTGATGAACTTTTAGTTTTTATTATTCAAGCCAACATGAAACTACGATTCCGCTACTGACCACTAGAGTCCGCATCCAGACCTGTGGTTCCTCTCCCGACCACTGGGGTCTGGACTCGGCTCGTAGTTCCTCTTTCGACCACTATGGTCTGGATCCAGACATGCAGTTCCTCTACCAACCACTAGGGTCTGGAACCATGGACCTCCATGATAAAAATGTTCAACGCAACAGAAATAAACACATTTCCAGTCTCTTACAAAACTGTTTTGTCTCCATTGTTAGATCCATGACAACTGTACGGAGGTAAAATTATATAAAAGGGAGTGGATTTACCTGGAAGGTTCCGGGTTGGTGTGAAAGGTTCTGGACTGGTATAGAAGAGTCCAGGTAATCAAATCCTTCCATGTTAGTTTAGCTTAATTCTATGACTGATTCTGATTGAATCCACCCATCTTCATCTGGTACCGATGTTTGAAACGAGGATCTATTGATGGATTTGATTAGAATTAATGTAGCATTTGTTAGCAGCACAGACAGACAGACAGACGGATAGTATATCATTGTATACGATATACAACAAAATTGTAGCAGCTCAGCAGGACTTAAGCTAAAATAGCTAGCTGAGGTACGGTGGGTGTGTCCCTGCCAGTCTTCCTGTTCTGTCCATTTGTCTGCTAACTGAGCTTGGGTGGAGTTAGCTCCTCCAAGATAGTGTGGACCAAAGCTGAACTGAAGTTCAAGACTAAAGTAAACCAGCACAATGGTTTCCATGACAACAGATGAAGAGCATGTATGGGGAGAACGGCCAGCTGGAGCAGCTGAGAAAAAACGTGAACCTGCTTAACAGCAGCAACCAGAACCTGGAGAGGAAGATGAGCAGCATGAACCTGGCGGCAGGTGTGTGTCTGACAATATCAGTTCTTACAGCCTGGAATTCTGAGTTCATCATCCATAGGACAATTAATCTTTCTTATCTCCAGGTCCCCCGGGTAGAACCGGGCTGCCTGGACAACCAGGAGCACCAGGAGAGAAAGGACCCAAAGGTAAGTGAGTCAGAGTGAAACCAAATGTTCAATTCAATTCTATTTTATTTGTATAGCATCTAATACAACAAAAGTTGTCTCTAGACGCTTTCCACAGACCCAGAACATAAACATAAACCCCCGAGCAATTATTACATAAACAATGGCAGGTAAAAACTCCCCTAGTGGGAGAAAAGCCTTAAGCCAAACAGTGGCAAGAAAAACTCCCCTTTAGGAGGGAAGAAACCTTGAGCAGGACAAGGCTCATAAGGGGGGACCCTCCTGCCGAAGGCCAGACTGGGGGAGTCGGGGACGTCAGCAGCACACAGCAGGCAGGTGGAAGCAGCAACGGGATGACCAGGGGTGGGGACCGCAGGCCAGCACGCAGCTCCCGAAGCTCTGGCCCAATCAGCAAGCCCCAGGTTAGATTCAGGGTCGGGGAAAGGTTGAGAAGGGGCAAGGCCAGGGCTATGAGATACTTATAATAAATAAAAATGGAAAAGGAGAAGAGAGGAAGGGGAGAGGAGAGGAGAAAGAAGGGTGAGAGGCACCGCCCAGTGGATCATGTCGGTCCCCCCTGCAGCATAAGCCTATAGCAGCATATCTACCACGAAGCTATATTTGAGACTAACTATTATAGTCTTGTTCTATAGCTGCAACTATGACTACTGACTCTAACACACTAGAGTTTACACTACCTAGAGATTTACCAACACCAGCTAGAGGTTTACTAAACACTAACTATAGGCTTTACCAGTGGCGTCTTTGCATTAGGGGCCGGTGGGGCACGGCCCCACCAGAGTGCGCAGCTGCGCAGGGGAAGATTATGTGTCATTAAACATAAGTTCATAATAAATTTGTCTCCAATGAAATGTCCGCAGTTTTCATTTGATGCAACTTAATTTGATCTGCTGACACTTTTTGTAGTGTAACTGTGTGTAAATAGTTCGCCCTGCCTGATCCAGCCTCCTCTGTTTCCGCTCGGTGGGGCTCAGCGGAGCTGGCCCCTCTGCCTGTAATGTTGTTACTGGTGAACTGCTGCGCGCGCGTGCGCGTGTACAGCGCACACACTAGCTTGGACAGTGGGGCCGCGAGCTCAGGGCCCCAGAGCGCCTCTCATTGGCTGCTCTGAATTGAAGCAGACGGCGGTCAAACAGCTCACTCTGTGATTGGCTGTTCCCAGAATTTCCCAGAATGCTTTTCGCCGTCATTTGCGGACTGAATAAAAAAAAAACTATTTCTAGCGAGAAATATATATTTTACTTTCATAATATTCACTCAGTGAATGTACATAATCACTCGCTTGTCTTTTTCAAACCGCGCCAGAATAAAGGCTGATTTATGGTTCTGCGTTACACCAACGCAGAGCCTACGCCTAGGGTTACGTAACCTACGCCGTAGGTTACGCGGCGACGCGCGACTTACGCCGGCTACGTACTTTGATTGATAGGTGACGTTTCATTCTTTCTATTTGAATGAAGTTGATTATTTGGTGAGTGTGCGATTTAGCACTTTATCAATTGAGCAGAAGTTGGAAATAAAACGTTTGGGACCACATCGACCGGATGATTTAACCATTTGTCAAGCCGGAAAAGACAAAACCAGGACATTTAATAAGGAATGGTTCAAAGGAAACTCTGGTTAACCGGGAGCTCGTCAAAAAAGGCGCTCTACTGCTTTCCTTGTGAGTTCCGGTGAGTCTAACAGATTTTTATAGTGGAACTGACCATGTACTTATATTCTTTGAATTATAGTGGACTTTGTGTAATGCGCAACTGGTGATACATGTGTGGGTGTGGGTGTGGGGGGACACAACCTCACGTGGGCTCCCCGACGCTGATGGAGCTGTTTACCTGTCTGTGGTGCTGAAATGGTTGTTTGGCTGTGGTATACTCTGTGTGGTGGCTTTATTAATTGCTGTGTATTGCATGTGCGCCGTACACGCCATGCTCGTGCACGGTCGTGCTTGTGCATTGTGTTTTTATTGTTGTCACGTTGCTGTTTCGATCTTGAGTATTTGATATGAGCTCTTGAACAGTGCCCATTTGGTAGCGCTATTGATATGATAATATATGTCGTTAGATTGGCCCTGTTTGTGTGATGATGGCATTATTCAGCTTCAATTTTGTGGTCAAAGGTGCTGTGGTCCCTTCTCTCACTTGATACTGATTGCATAAGATTTTCCAGCATGGCCCCACCAAAATTTACAGACCAAAATCGCCACTGGGCTTTACTAAACAGAAAGGTTTTAAGTTTAGTTTTAAAGGTGGAGGTGGTGTCAGCCTCCTTAACCCAGATTGGAAGTTGGTTCCATTGTAATGGTGCCTGATAGCAGAACACCCGTCCTCCAAATCTACATTTAGATACTCTAGGAACTACGAGTAAACCTGCACTCTGAGAACGGAGAGCTCTGCCAGGAACATAAGGCACTATCAGGTCTTGCAAATAATACGGAGCTAAGCCGTTTTGGGCTTTATACGTGAGTAATAACATTTTTAATTGGATTCTGAATTTTACGGGTAGCCAATGGAGCGACGCTAACACTGGAGAGACGTGGTCTCTCCTGCTGATTCCTGTCAGCACTCGTGCTGCTGCATTTTGGATCAGCTGGAGCCTATTCAGCAAATTACTTGGACATCCTGCTAATAACACATTACAGTAATCTAGTCTAGAAGATACAAACGCATGAACTAGTTTTTCTGCATCACTCTGCGAGAGGATTTTCCTAATCTTTGCAATATTACGGAGATGGAAAAATGCTATTTCACAAACCTGATTAATATATGGTTTAAACGATAAACCCTGATAGAAAACAACACCAAGGTTTCTCACAGTTGCACTGGAAGCCAACGCAACACCATCTAATCCCTTCCTAAGATGCTCTGGACCAAGAATGGATGAAGGGTGGATGGATGGGTGGTGGATGGATGGGTGGGTGGGTGATGGGTGGGTGGGTGGGTGGGTGGATGGATGGGTGGATGGATGGGTGGGTGGATGGGTGGATGGGTGGGTGGATGGATGGATGGATGGATGGATGGGTGGTGGGTGGATGGATGGGTGGATGGATGGATGGATGGATGGATGGGTGGTGGGTGGGTGGGTGGATGGATGAATGGGTGGGTGGATGGATGGGTGGGTGGATGGATGGGTGGTTGGATGGGTGGGTGGATGGATGAATGGGTGGGTGGATGGATGGGTGGGTGGATGGATGGGTGGGTGGGTGGCTGGTTGGATGGGTGGGTGGGTGGGTGGGTGGATGGATGGATGGATGGATGGGTGGATGGGTTGGATGGATGGGTGGTGGGTGGATGGTTGGATGGGTGGATGGGTGGGTGGATGGATGGATGGGTGGGTGGGTGGGTGGATGGATGGGTGGATGGGTTGGATGGATGGGTGGTGGGTGGATGGACAAGTCTTGCTTGAATGGGAGGGAGTAAACATGTCCAGGTTCACCACAACAGTCCAGATTATAAACTGGTAGACCAGTACAAGGATCCTTCTGTGGACTGGTCCTGGTCTGGAGTCCCAGTTCCTCAGATCAACTGGTGTAACCAGTCTAATCAGTACAGTGAACCAGTATGAAACACCATTACCAGTCTGGTCTGTTTCCAGGTGACTCTGGGACCGCTGGACCTCCAGGACTCCGGGGACAACCAGGACTCCGGGGAGAACCAGGAGCAGCTGGAGGGCTTGGTGAGTTTCATCGTGACGTGTAACGGTGATTGGTGGTTTTAAAACTTGATGACTTTCTGAATAAAAAGAGTTGATTCACTTTTAAAACTTTTTTAAATATATTTTAATCAGAACATTTAATCAGGAAACAATCCAGCCCATTGATATATTTCTGCACCCTCAAACGTGATTGTGGTACTGCAGGTCTTAGGGGTCCACCAGGAAATTCAGGACCAACAGGTGCCAAAGGAGAGAGGGGGAGCTCCGGGATCCCAGGTGAGGTGCTGAGGCTTTTCCTGGCCACTCCTGGATTTCACCCGAGGCTTTCAGTCTTCCAACTCTGCCGTCTTCTACCAATTCTTCAAAGTTTTAATGTTTTAGCCTCCAACTGTTGCCCTCTGTGCTGATTTCAGGCCCCCAAGGTCCAAAAGGAGACATCGGCATCCGTGGACAGAAAGGTATCTAAAACTGTCCCTTTTTAATTCAAAGAGGGTAGATAGGAAGGAAAAACTGCCAAAATCATGAACGTGGTTGTTGGTAGACCAGTACAGGCATCTGGACCTCTCCTGATTTGGTGCCCCAGTCCTTGGTCCTCTGATCTAACCAGTCTAACCAGAAACATTACCAATCTGTTCTGTCTCCAGGTGACACAGGGACTGCTGGAGCTCCAGGACTGAGAGGACAACCAGGAGCAGCTGGCGGACCTGGTGAGCTTCATCATGATCCCGTACCCAATGAGTTTCTGAAAAAAGACTTAAAGGAGCATGAGGCAGGATTGAGGCATGATTTATGAAAAAAATTCGTATACGTTTTAATTTTTCTAGTAATAATGTCAGATGAAGCGTTCCAAACCAAAAAGAATGATCACTCTAGCGTATCTCTCCGTTGCCTTGAACAGGCAATTGTGGGGCAGAATTTCCCGCGCTGTCCTGCGGATGTGACGTCAAATGACGCTGCATGCGCATTCTCCCCGTTCTCCCGTGCCGGCTGCGCTGTTGGCTGCAGTAACCCCCCACGGCCGTCGTGGCGACGGGTGGCGCTATAGAGTCTCATTTCTTAAAAGGAGCCTCATGCTCCTTTAAAGATGGGGTTTGTAGGACATTTCACAGAGGTAATTTATCGGATTAGACCATAGATGTGTCCATGTGTCTCTGAACATCCCATAGGTACACCAGGAAATCAAGGACCTCAAGGTCCAAAGGGGGGGAGAGGAGCCTCTGGGGTCACAGGTGAGGGTTCGGGTGATGAAATCTGGCACTTAGCTGATTGTAGGATTCTGACTGGATTCTGCTTTCTACTGTTTTCTACTTTTAAACTTGAACATTCTGGTTTCAGGCTCTCAAGGACAAAAAGGAGACACTGGGCTTCCTGGTCAGAAAGGTACAACGCTGACATCCTATCATTCAATTAAACAGATGAGCCTAGTCTTTCTTCTTCATATGAGTCGTAGAGACTAAACACCACAAGAATATCCAGACGTTCCTTCCCACTAACAAGGGTACCGTTAATGATGCACTGCAACTCTGCCTCCTGTACTCTTACCCACCCCCACCCCATCCCTGTCTGAATAGATTTCACTGAGCCAATATAGAACACTGTCGTCTCTGTGAAACATGTGATTACGTATTCCTGACCAGGTTCCTCATGTGTCTACATGGGTGCTGCTGTCAGATTCCTGATATTTTGTTCTTGACATAGGAAGTCCTGGAAATCCTGGGCTTCCTGGACAGAAAGGAAATACTGGAACTGCTGGTCCAGCTGGACCCAAAGGTCGGTGCGTTACTGTGGACCTTCTGTGTGGTTTGAATGCTACTTGTAATGTTTAATGTTTAATGTTCACATTCCAGCAATTGTACTTTAAAGGTCATGATGTAATATCAATTATAAATCCCAAATAAAACCGACCAGTTGTCCAATAGATTTACTGAGCTTTCTGAGATTAAGTACCTTTGGTGTGTTGGTGCCGTCCAACATTTTTACCGCTGTCATTTTTAAGACAAGTTCTCCTGATTGTATTAAATGTATTTATTGACATTGAAATAAGAAAAAAAAATTAAAAAGTTAGATAATTCGCTTTTATGATTTTTATGATTTTCTGGGTTCACAAAGATATAGTTCTGAAAGTACCTCGATTTTCCTGGAAAGTTCCAGGTGATTTGTTCCTGAACAGAACGCAACTTGTGAATCATGGTTCAGATTATTGACTCAATGACACTGACTTAATTATCTGGTGAGTTTAGAGCAGGTTCTTTATTTAGTAGACATGTGTCAAACGTCACTTTTAGAAAACTGTGAAAATATTTCAGTAACATAATTTTGTTGTACTGACAACAGGTGAAAGAGGACTGAGTGGGGCCAAAGGAAATCAAGGTAAGTGAAGAGCCTTCTGGATGGAATAGAAACAACAGTCAGGAGAAACAGCCGTTACCAGTAGCTCTCCTCATGATCAGGGCTCTCGTTATTTTCCAAGGAAGGTTGATCAGTGGTTTGCATGACTACTGGTACCAACAGAAGATCTTAGTTGCTAAGCTGTAGCATCTTTGGTTGATGTGAACACAGATAATCACTATTACTCCTCATGGGGAGGAAGGACGTATGTCCAGTAAATCTGATTCTCCACACAAATACTAAAATCCACTCAGGTTCTGAATGCCCACCATAAGAGCAATCAGAAAAACTATAAGGGGTCAAATCTAGTAAATCCACTGTCAGCAACGCTCCATGACCCAGGTTTTTGGAAAAAAAATATTCAGATTTTTATGCTAAGCAGATGTTGGTCCGGAGATTTCTGAATGACGATGGATGGATGGATGGATGGATGGATGGATGGATGGATGGATGGATGGATGGATGGATGGATGGATGGATGGATGGAGCAGAGCAGGAAAAGAGAGAACAGACAGAGAATGAAGAACAGAGAAAGGACAAACACAATGGCTAACTGGTGCACTACAGGGATGACTACTGTATATAAACAGATGGGCAGACACTGAGGTGGTCCGAGGAGGGGGAGTAATATGATTTTGAATTGGATTCTAAGTTTTACTAGTACCCAATGGGGGGAGGCTAACACTGGAGAGATGTGGTTTCTCTTGCTGATTCCTGTCAGAATTCTTGCTGCTGCATTTTGGATCAGCTGGAAGATATTCAGCAAATCACTTGGACATCCTGCTAATAACACATTACAGTAATCTAGTCTAGAAGATACAAACATGTGTATTAGTGTAGTCAACTCGTGCTACCGGGGTCAGCCGACACGAATGAGGACACGAGGTTTAGCGGACAAATGGTTGACTTTATTCGTCACCAGACACATGCACAAGCACACTCCGCAGCCGTCGTCTCAAACTCCGGCAGCTCTGTGTCATCCCTCCCCGTCTCCAGGGCTGGACACTACTGAAGTACACAGATTGATAAGACAAACCTGTGTGCTACTCTCCCGCAGACCACGCCCCAAATCTACACCCTGCCACAATTAGTTTTTACGAATGACTCTGGGAGAGGATGTTCCTAATCTTTGTGATATTACGGAGATGGAAAATGCTGTCTTACAAACCTGATTAATATGGTGTTTAAACCACAAATTCTGATCAAAATAACAGCAATGCACAATGCAATGCACAGTAGCACTCGAGGCCATCACCACACTATCTAATCCCTTTTTAAGATGTTTGGGACCAAAAATAATCATCTCAGTTTTATCAGAATTTAGAAACAAAACATTGGACATCCAGTCCTTGATGTCCCTTAGACATGCCTGAAGTTTAACTAACGGTTCTGTTTCATCCGGCTTCATAGATAAATAGAGCTGCGTATCATCAGCATAGCAATGAAAATGTATGCCGTGATTCTGGATTATACTTCCCAATGGCTGCATGTATAAACTGAACAAGATTGGCCCTAGCACTGAACCCTGCGGAACACCATAACAGACCCTTGACTGTTCTGAAGAAACCTCATGTACATGAACAAACTGGAACCTGTCAGATAGATATGATTTAAACCAACGTAGAGCTGTCCCTTTAATCCCAACAACATGCTCTAACCTGTGCAGTAAAATGCTGATCTACAGTGTCAAAAGCAGCACTGAGGTCCAGTAGAACCAGTATGGACACTAATCCCTTATCTGAGGTCCAGTAGAACCAGTATGGACACTAATCCCTTATCTGAGGTCCAGTAGAACCAGTATGGACACTAATCCCTTATCTGAGGTCCAGTAGAACCAGTATGGACACTAATCCCTTATCTGAGGTCCAGTAGAACCAGTATGGACACTAATCCCTTATCTGAGGTCCAGTAGAACCAGTATGGACACTAATCCCTTATCTGAGGCCATAAGAAGGTCATTCGTGACTCGAACCAGTGCTGTCTCTGTGCTATGATGCATTCTGAACCCTGACTGAAAAACTTCAAACAGATCATTTCTATACAAATAGTCACATAACTGGCTTGAAACTGCCTTTTCCAGAATTTTAGATACAAATGGAAGGTTGGAAATTGGTCTATAATTGTTAGTGTTGAACAGAAAACGTAGATTACTTTTTAATTTGTTAATTATTTTTGTCGGACAAGACATTTTTAGGTTTTTTAATTACCTGACATGTTTCGCTTTGTGGATTACTTTTATTATCCTATATCAACAATGAATAATAAGCTGTTTTAGCTTTATGAATGGCTTATATACTGTTAGACTATCTTTCCATTAACGATAGGAGTCTACAGATTTACAAGAGTACCACTTCCTTTTCAATGTACGCATGTTTTGTTTCAGCACGCAGATATCTGAATTATACCAGGGAGTTAAGCTCCTGTGGTTAGAAACCCTCTTTCTCAAAGGAGCAACTGCATTTAAGTGCAGCTAGTGCAGGAAAATCAGCAGTTTTACTAACAAGCATATCAATCATCTGCAGAGGTAGAACCGAGGTCGGAGCCCACAACTGCTTCATTATATTCCACTGTGTTAAGATGAGCGATGGCCTCCCTAAATTTAGCAATAGCTTTATCCAACTAAAATCTGCTAAAATAATACCTCCTATTTTGCGCTTGAACGTCAACGTTGGTAAATTCAAACGTTATTAAATAGTGGTCGGATAGAAGAGAGTTTACAGGCGACACCAACAGATTATCGGGTTCAACACCGTAGGTGAGAACGAGATCCAGGGTATGATTAAAACAGTGTGTCGGTTTGTCCACTTTTTGTGAGATACCCATCGATTCTAGAATAGAATTAAAAGCTAATTTAAGATTATCGCTGTCAACATCCATATGAATGTTAAAGTCACCCACTATCATAACTGTCTGTACTGATCAATAAATCAATAAAATTCCGACAGAATCTCTATAAGCACCAGCAGGGGGCCGGTACACTACCACTAACAAAACTGCCCTCTCCGATTTCAAGTTTGAGAGTCTTAGATTAAGCGTAAGGCTTTCCGACGTAGGATAATCGCATTTAGGTTTAGATATTTTTTGAAGACTGGAGTTATAGATTGTTGCTACTACTCCACCTCGGCCCGTGCTTCAGGGAATAATAATAATTAAAGTAACTGGGTGGCTTCGATTCATTTAAACTAACATACTCTTTCTCCTGTAGTCACGTTTCTGTTAAACAGAAAATATCACTCTTGGTCTGGGTAATTAGATTGTTTACTAATCGAGAGTTGGAGCTTAAAGATTGTTTATTTAGTAGTCTGCATGTTCGGTCTTTAATTGGTACCAATTGATTGTGAACGGATGATGGATGGATGGATGGATGGATGGATGGATGGATGGATGGATGGATGGAATATAGAGGTGTTTTACTTTCTTCCCATGACTCCATGCTCTGATTGTTTCATCTCCAGGTCCACCTGGACCACCAGGTTCCAAAGGACAGAGAGGAAGTTCCCCACGTAAGTGTTCACAACCAGTAAATAAACCTGTACTGGAGTCTGAGGAGCAGAGTGAATGAAAGGTTCCTGTTCCTTGTAAACATGCTGTTACATGTTGTGGCTTTTCCCCTCTTTGATGAGGGGAAAAGTGGAATGAGGTCACAGAAAAACCTCCAGCAGGAGTCGAGCATGAACCTTCCAACCAAATACTCAGCAGTCACAATGAATCCCTTGGATATTAACAGTAACCTGTTTCTCCACTCGTTCTAGATATTGAGGTGGTTCTTAGCGGTGAACATCTGTAAAGTCTGGACCTAACCAGGAATGGTTCTGACTGGAATGGTCCCTTGGTTGCGGGGAGAGATAAAAGCTTTGCAGACAAACTCAGACGGTCTCGCAGCTCAAAGAGGATTGTGCTGACACACTCAACCATGAACCCGGAGGTTCCAACTCACTCCTCATTGCTGAGAAGTACTGGAACCTGTAGTCTCGCTCCTTTCAGATAACGCTGGTGATGACGTATTTATTCATCTACGTAGTTAACGTGTTGTAGAGACTGTCATCTCTGCTTGTAAAACCTTTGTTTTTCCGAAAAGTTCCCATCGTAACTGATTCACCGGCACGGCAGCATCAGTGGCTCATCAACAGCACTGATAGTAAAGATGTGCTGTCTCTGTGATACGATGCATTCTGAACCCTGACTGAAAAACTTCAGTCGTTTTTAGCTAGGGTCGGATCGAGGTCGCTTTCAACGGCAGGCCTCACAGCTCGCAACGTCTGGAGAGATGACGACCGGGCCGAGCCTTGTCGGAGGAACGTTCATGTAGTCTGGGTGATGTTTCCTTTAACACTGACATCTCCCGGTTCAAATGAATCTCTACAGCGGTGGTGTCATAACTTCTACCCCTCCGGCCCGTAACATAGGGGCTTCCTGTGTTTATCTGTCTCGTTGGTGGCCTGGTTTAACGCTTCCCTTTGACTATAAGCTGGCTGCTCATGTTCATACAGGACCATGTTTCCCCATCCCAGCAGAACAGCTCCACCTGTGAAGACATGGATTCTGAGTGTCATCTGACAGCAATCAAAGTGTTGGTGTCACATCCTGTAGATTCTGGTAGTTATGACTCAGAGCGGCTGCAGATCAGACTCATCCAAACTGATCTCCCAAAATCATCCCTGGTTATCCTGGAGGATTACATGTTTGACAGATACTCCGACTCAAGGTATCTGCAGACCAAATCATCTGAAACTTTGTCCCACCAGTGACCGTACGTCTTGTACCTGGACCATCTAGAGGACGAGTGGAAGTGATGTACAACGGTGGATGGGGTACCGTTTGTGACGATGGCTGGGGCAATATGGATGGCAGGGTGGTGTGTCGGATGCTGGGCTACTCAACTGTTGTTTCCACCTACACTGACGGTAGAGGTAACAACACCGATTCCCCCCCGAGTTGCTATGAAATGATTCTGATGTTATTTTTAACAGCCATCACCAGTGCTGGCCCTCCTGCACTGGTGTGAAGCCTGTTAGTAGTTGCTGTTTGCACACAGACCATATGGACCACAGCAACACACACAGATATATTGTCAAAGGTCCTATGTACATATGACTGATACCTGGTTAGTTGGTGGACTACAGAGAGCATTATATAACCAGGTGTAGACAGTAGACACTGAGGGGTCAGAAAAAGGGACTGCAGGTCAGGATGCAGCTCTGGATGCTCTGGCCTACAAACATATAGAGAAGAGCAAAAGAGGGGGCACACCAGCAGAACAAACTACAACAACAATGAAGCACAATTATGCTGATGAGATACTTCTAATCATTAACTGAGGGCTGGTCTGAAGAAAGGAAAGAGTATGCACAAGACCACACATGATATAACCAGGGCTGGTCAATCCTGGTCCTCGAGAGCCCTATCCAGCATGTCCTAAATGTTAGCAGTGATACAAATAGCTGTGTCATCAACAGAGTTGTCCAGTCCTTGGTAACAAGGTGATGATGGCCATTAATTTGAATTCTTCCATGTTCTTCTTCTGTTCTTGCATGGCCTTCTTGTTACCTCCTGTAGATGTTATCCTTGAAAATATTTCAGTGAAGCGCTGTCGCCCTTCTCCAGGCTCTGGTAACATCTTGCTGGATGATCTGGAATGCTTGGGGTCAGAGTCCAACATATTCGAGTGCCCACGCAGTGGCACTGGAAAACCGGGAATCGGTACTCACAACTGCAATCACGGTGAGGATGCTGGAGTGGAGTGCAGGTAGTCTGAAGAGGCAAAACCTGCTAAACCTGGATTTCAGCTGCTGCTCCATACGCAGCCACAGACCAGACCAACCAGAGACAAGACAAGAGATAGACCAACCAGAGACAAGACCAGAGATAGACCAACCAGAGACAAGACCAGAGATAGACCAACCAGAGACAAGACCAGAGATAGACCAACCAGAGACAAGACCAGAGATAGACCAACCAGAGACAAGACCAGAGATAGACCCAACCAGAGACCAGACCAGAGATAGACCAACCAGAGACAAGACCAGAGATAGACCAACCAGAGACCAGACCAGAGATAGACCAACCAGAGACCAGACCAGAGATAGACCAACCAGAGACAAGACCAGAGATAGACCAACCAGAGTAAAGACCAGAGATAGACCAACCAGAGACAAGACCAGAGATAGACCAACCAGAGTAAAGACCAGAGATAGACCAACCAGAGGCCAGACCAGAGATAGACCAACCAGAGACAAGACCAGAGATAGACCAACCAGAGACAAGACCAGAGATAGACCAACCAGAGACAAGACCAGAGATAGACCAACCAGAGACAAGACCAGAGATAGACCAACCAGAGACAAGACCAGAGATAGACCAACCAGAGACAAGACCAGAGATAGACCAACCAGAGACAAGACCAGAGATAGACCAACCAGAGACAAGACCAGAGATAGACCAACCAGAGACAAGACCAGAGATAGACCAACCAGAGACAAGACCAGAGATAGACCAACCAGAGTAAAGACCAGAGATAGACCAACCAGAGTAAAGACCAGAGATAGACCAACCAGAGACCAGACCAGAGATAGACCAACCAAAGATCAGACCAACCCGAGACCAGTCCAACCCGAGACCAGTCCAACCAGACCGTAGAAGTTTCAGAACAGGTTCAATAACACCATCACTGACACAACGATGTCAACCACTCGAGCAGTTCAACTCCAGCTATCAATCATCCATCTGGTGGCCACTGAGTTGACACTTTGAGCCTCAGCTAGTTGGCATAGCAACACAGTATTGTATTAACGACCCACAGAAGAGAATGGATGGTCAGTTTGTTGCTTATGACTTGGAAGGGTTTGAGCTGGCACCTTCCCACCCATCTGCTTGAAGCGATGATGTCATCTTGATGGAAAAGAGACGTCTTCAAGAACTAAAGAAAAGAAGTCCAGCTGCCTTGATTCCAGAGAGGAACGCTCCACAGGAACAGCAGACAGCTGCTCTTTCAGCAAACTGATATGGGAAGAGGGTTTTCAGTTGTAACTTTGGATTGGTATTTCTGTGTGTTTGAGGTGGAAATGTTGATGGTTCATTCATTGCAACACAACATATAAGTTATTCCAATTTGTCAAAATGTGTGCTCTGAGCTTTAAATCTGTTAATTGAGGAGTTCTTCATCAGCTCACACATGAGAAGATCAGGACCCTTGTTTGTAATGATTTTGTATATGGACGTGAATATTTTTACTGCCCACAAATGTTGGGAATTTTGGGATGTTTTGCTGGCCACAGGGGGATAGTACTGGTCTTATTTTGGTATTTTTATTCATCTTTCTTTATTACTTATTCAGTAAACACTGAACTAAAGTGTGAATGTTGGTTACTCAAGGAGCTGCTGTTCCATAACGCTTCCATACACAAATTAATAAAGTTAGTAACTGGTGATTTTATTTGATGTGCAAACTTCTATTCATCTGCTGGGATCTTTTTCAGGATGTGACTTTATTCTGTCAAAATAAAGCAAACATTAAGCAGCTTGGCCTTTTGTCTTATTGGGCAGCGGAGATGGAAGCTCCTAATGGCAATGATGGTCCACGTCAGGCATCAGATGTTCACCTGCTCAAACAAAAAAAGAGTTTGTGAACTCTGAGTCTGGAACAAACCGGGTTCCAGCCCCCGTGACCGAGAGCTAAAAGTGTTCCATGAGTAGCTGTAGTACATCAACTGTTGCATAACTGCGTCAGTTTCCCAACGTTAACATCCATCAAGCAAGAAGAAGAGCAGCAATATCTGGTTCTCAGAGTAGACTTCAACAAAGAAAAAAACATCCTGCAATTCCTCTACCGACCACAACAATCTGGACCTGGGATGTCTCTACTGACCGTTATGGTCTGAGTCCGGACCAGCAGTTCCTCTACTGACCGTTATGGTCTGAGTCCGGACCAGCAGTTCCTCTACTGACCGTTATGGTCCGAGTCCGGACCAGCAGTTCCTCTACTGACCGTTATGGTCTGAGTCCGGACCAGCAGTTCCTCTACTGACCGTTATGGTCTGAGTCCGGACCAGCAGTTTCTCTACTGGCCATTAGGGTCTGAATCCAGATCTTTTTGCCCAGAAGAGGAACTGCGGGTCTGGATCCAGACCCAAGGTTTGTCTACCTGCCACTAAGGTCCGAATACAGACTTGCAACCACTTACATCCCGGTGAACTCGATTAACTGGTAAATGGCTTTTTGTGCACTGGCCCTCATTCCTGGCAGCTGCCAGTTCTTCCAGACCATGGACCTCCTGGTTGGCCTGGACATCTTTGTACCAACTTTGCCCAAACCTCAGCCAGGACCCAGATCTGAAAGTCCCAGAGGACCTAAAGGTCATAGCATGGGCGTCAGCAGCTTTTGTAATGTGGGGGGGACACCTTTTTTGGGGGGGGTCTGGGGGTCCTCCCCCAGAAGATTTTGAAAATAGATTCAATTTCCCGCATTATGGTGCATTTTACACCCAAACACATGGCCAACGTTCCGGGGGCCGTCCTGGGGACTGGGCAGACCGGCGAGACAGCTCGGGGGGGCGTCCCCGAGGCCTGGGTCTTGGCGGGGGGGTGTGATGGGGACTCTTGGCTGGGCTCGGGGACTTGGCTGGGCTCTGGGACTTGGCTGGGCTCTGGGACTTGACGTGGCTCTGGGACTTGACGTGACTCTGGGACTTGACGTGGCTCTGGAACTTGACGTGGCTCTGGAACTTGACGTGGCTCTGGAACTTGACGTGGCTCTGGAACTTGTGGCTGCGGGGGTACCCGGGTCCGAGGCACCGGCTGCGCCGGCTGCACTCAGTGAATGTACATCAGGGGTGTCCAAAGTCGGTCCTCGAGGGCCGCAGTCCTGCATGTTTTAGTTGTCTCCCTGCATCAACACACCTGATTCTAATTAACGGTCGTCACCACCTTGTCATCAAAGTCTGGATAGTTCTGTTGATGACCAAGCTCCTTGTATCACGGTTTGATAAAAAAAAGGGACACATCTAAAACATGCAGGACTGCGGCCCTCGAGGACCGACTTTGGACACCCCTAATGTACATAATCACTTTTTTGCACGTTTTTTGCAACCTCGCCAGAATAAAGGCTGATTTCTGTCTGCCTGCCAGCTCCGGAGCTGATTTATGGTTCTGCGTTACACCAACGCAGAGCCTACGGCGTAAGCTACGCAGCGACGCGCAACGTACGCCGTACCCTACGCCGTAGGCTCTGCGTCGATATATATATATAAGCTGGCTGTGTTTGACCATGGAACAACGCAATTTTGCTGTTTGGCCACTTAAGGTAAAACTTGGTAACTTACTTACAGTAACAGTAATGAGAAATAAGTAGAAAAGTGTAGAGATTAAACAGTAAAATATATAAGGAAAAAAAAAAAAAATAGGAATACGTACATAAATGAATAATACAAAACAAAAATAATGAATAAGCTCATAAGGAGAGAGAGAGAGAGAGGGGCGAGAGAGAGAGAGAGAGGGGCGAGAGAGAGAGAGAGAGAGAGAAAAAACACAACAATAATTATCTTATGTTTGATGATACATGGTTTGACTGATGAGGTACTTTTTGAGAGCCTTTTTAAATGATGTTAAGTTAATAATTTTTTTCAGATAGTCAGGTAGTTGATTCCAGTACGGAAGAGTATTAGGGCCACTTAAAAAAAAAAAAAAAAATTCTGAGAAAAAAGTCAGAATTCTGACTTTAATCTCAGAATTCTGAGAAAAAAGTCAGAATTCTGGGCCACTTAAAAAAAAATTAAAATAATTCCGAGAAAAAAGTCAGAATTCTGACTTTATTCTCAGAATTCTGACTTTAATCTCAGAATTCTGAGAAAAAAGTCAGAATTCTGACTTTAATCTCAGAATTCTGAGAAAAAAGTCAGAATTCTGAGAAAAAAGTCAGAATTCTGAGATTAAAGTCAGAATTCTGACTTTTTTCTCAGAAGAAAAAAAAAAAAAAAAAAAAAGTCAGAATTCTGACTTTTTTCTCAGAAGAAAAAAAAAAAAAAAAAAAAAGTCAGAATTCTGAGAAAAAAGTCAGAATTCTGACTTTTTTCTCAGAATTCTGAGATTAAAGTCAGAATTCTGACTTTTTTCTCAGAAGAAGAAAAAAAAAAAAAAAAAAAAGTCAGAATTCTGAGAAAAAAGTCAGAATTCTGACTTTAATCTCAGAATTCTGACTTTAATCTCAGAATTCTGAGAAAAAAGTCAGAATTCTGACTTTAATCTCAGAATTCTGAGAAAAAAGTCAGAATTCTGACTTTAATCTCAGAACCGAACCGATTTCAGTCAGTGTGACACAGTTACTGCAGAAGACAAGACTGCAGAAGGCAAGACTGAAAATGTCTGATGTTGATGATTTCCTCCGAGACAGAGGGGTCTCCGAAGACAATATATCATTGCTGGCAGAGCAAAAGGTAGGTAAAACAGATATTTACTTGTTCGTGTGTGATTTTTGTACATTTAAAAGTGTGAAGCAACTTCTCTGATTAAGCTAGCTTGCATGCTATCATGAGTTTTACATTCATGACTGTAATGATAATAACCCAACGAGCGGACCTCCGACCCGTTTGTCGGCTGATTGCAATATATATATATTACAACCACATTGTTATGTCCTCACTGTTTGTCTTCATAGAGTTATACAGAGTCCGCTGGTGACTGGTTAACTGTTTATTTCTGCTTACACCGAACGTACATGGCTACTTGTCATTGTTTACATCCATCAGCCAACCTCAAGTGCGTGATATAACGTTACTGTAGTGGTCTGTAGTTAAAGTGTCTGAGAGAAACCCCGGAGAAAACAGTAGGTGTTACGTTATTGCGTATTTAAATGTATTTTATCACACACACTGCCTTATTAAATAAAGCCAACAAATGAATGAACTTGCAAGATCTTATGAACGAGCGCGAGAGTTCTGATTATTCATAACGTAAAGTGAACTGCTGGTGGTCTTTGTTTGCTGATGGGTCAAATCCCAGTTCAGTGTAATATCAAAAGAGACTCGATAGATTTGCAACACGGTTATTTTGAATTAAGGTGCTCTAGACTTTATTCATTTCAGATCTGTGCATCATTTACCTGGAAAATTACAAAGTAATACGTTTAGAATTTTACCTATTGTGGTGAAAGTATAACCAAGACAAAAGATCAGCCTAGTTCTCTTCTTTGTATGATATTTCTGGAATTTTATATAATAATTACTATTATGCAGACCAGAGGGCATTCTTTTAGGACTACTGCATACACAAGTTTATAGGTGAAAATACAAGGATAACAGATTAGGTCACACAAAGTTTTAAGTAATTTAAACATCAAGTTATACAACCATATGCCTTTTTTTCTTTTTAGAAATATTTCAAAAGGAAAACAAAAGTGCGCGTGTGTGTTTAAAAAAAAAAAAAAAATATTAATATTGAGATCATGCAGAATAAGATGTTTTCCTGATCCACGAGCAAGCCAACCAGTACCTGAAATAGGGATTTTCTGGGAATAACACGTTTATATTTGTGTATATACATACACCGCTCTTTTTTTTAGTAAACACTTTATTTCAGACCCTTTACTTTAATTTGAGATTATATCACAAATATGTCCTTAACTGAAAATCAATGTCTTTGTTTTGTCTTTGTGCAGATCGACAGCAGTGTTATACTCTTGATGGATGATGCAGCCCTGGCCAACTATATCCCTTCCTATGGAGATAGAATTGCCCTCTTGAACTTCTGCATAGTTGTCCTTTCAAATTAATTAAATTTAGTGACACTGGTTTTGCCGTTCAACATGCCTCCCGTGCCAGAGTTGGATGACTTAATCAAATTTTACTTTAGGCTTTCATTTAGTAACAAAGAAATACTTGCCATTTTAGCGCAAAACAGTCAGATAGTAATAAGCATCCGGACTTTAAAGAGAATCTGTAAAAGACTTGGACTGTTTCGAAGGAAAAATCAGTCAGATTTGGATGAAGTTCTGGCTTTTGTCCAGAATGAGATCATGACACATGGACAGATGCAGGGTTATCGTTGGCTACATCTTCGTGCGGTTCAACATGGATTTGTTGTGTCACAAGAAACTGTAAGACGCATCATTAAGCTGGTTGACCCGCAAGGTGTGGAATTAAGACGAGCAAGACGCTTGAGGAGACGTCAGTACAACTGCAGAGGACCAAATGCACTCTGGCACATGGACGGCTATGATAAATTAAAACCTTATGGCATTGCAATTCATGGCTGTATAGATGGCTATAGCCGATATGTGTTATGGATGGAGGCTTATACCACAAACAGTGACCCCAAAGTCATTGCTGGGTATTTTATCAGAACAGTCTCTAACATAGGTGGATGCCCTGAGAAGATTCGAGCAGACAGAGGCACAGAAAATGTCTATGTAAGAGACATGCAGATATTTTTACGGAGGAACCACCCAGACAGCTTTGCAGGCGAGAGAAGTTTCCTTTATGGAAGAAGCACAGCCAATCAGCGGATTGAGGGGTGGTGGAGTACTCTTCGCAAACAGAGTGCACAGTTCTGGATGAACATGTTCCAAACATTCCAGGATGATGGTCACTTTACAGGAGACTTTTTGGACAAAAGTCTCATCCAGTTCTGTTTTCTAAATCTTGTTCAGGTAAAAATCTTTCGAATCACTCTGAAAAGAATCAATCATAAATGTATTAAAAATACTGCTAGTTTTTCCTTGAGCACAAGTGTTCTAAAATGTACAATTCACATTAGTAGAAGCTCCATTTTACATCATGTCAGGAAATTGTTTTTCTTTTTGAAAAAGTTTAAATTTTGTACCTTCATAACTAGTAAAGGAAATTCTAAATTAAATGAAAACAATACTTCAAAAATAGGATCCAATTTTGGTAGTTTACTGACATTTTCTTCAGTTCTGATTTTAAGAAACAATGAATTTCATTGCACTGTTCTAAAAATAAAAGCACATCTCTTTTTTAACCAGTGCCAAGCAAAATTCTGGACCAGAGGCAGAGCTGAATTGGTCTTATTTTTCCTATTTCCAAAACACATAAACTGACCCCTAATATTACTAGGTATTCTGCAAGCAAAAAGCCCCAATTTATTTATCCATTGATGTTATACATCTAAATGTTTCGGAAGATTCAACTTGCTTTCTGAAACAAACAAAAAATTAAAGCAATGCCAATTTTTTGGTTAGCTATCTCAATTAATCATATTTAACAAATCTTAGTTTTATGATATCAAAAAATATTAAATGTACTAATTTTTTAAAAGTCTACGCTATCCCCTTTTTATATTACACTGACTTTAGTATTAGAGTGTGCAGGGTGTGCATGATTTAGGAAGATTTTAATGAACTTACCGGTCTTTCATGTCTTCAGCCTTATCTAAGGTGGTGCACACATGTCAAGGTGGCTGCCTTGACAATAAAGTGCCGTGGGAAACACTGTTAGTAATCAATATTTACAATGCTTCTTTCTGTGTAGGACGAACTTGATGAAGTTGTCAACACATGGAACGCACACAGGATCAGACCAAGGAGTGGTGGTGCTGTGTCGGGCCGGCCAGTTGTGATGTACTCATTCCCAGAGCTCCATGATGCTGAGGATCGACAAAAACCTATTTCTATAGAGGAAGTCACTTTGTGTGCAGAAGAGTGTACTCCCAAGGGACAGTTTCCATGTGATGAAACTATTTTTGAACTGTGCTGTTTACTGATGGAAGAGAATGGATGGGAGGCTCCAGGTGATCCTTTTGCTGCAGCAGATCTGTACATCAGGTTAAGAGAGGAAATACTTAAAATTATTTAATGTCATCTGACCAAAAATAAACTATATTGGAAGCAAGTGCTTGACGTTCATGTTTGTTTTTCTGTAATCTTTTCACTAATTTGAAGTAGCCTGATGAACATAAAATCAAGATGACCAGAATACACATTTGGTAGAAGAATCAACATTTTACTGAAAATTGAAGTTTATAATATTTTAACATTTTCCAACAGTTCAAATGATTTAAAATGACAATATGGCCTACAAATAACTCAATAAAAGCTTGTGGATTGTGATAAAGCTGCCTTCAGAGTAAAATGAAAGAAATCAAAATCAAACAACTGGCCAAGATAATGGCAAATGAACATGGCTGTCATTCAGTTAAACAGAAACAAGTGGTGTCACAAAAAATAATTAGACACATCATAAAACTTTCACAAGATGTGGATTTAAAAGGATAGTTTGGAGTTTTGGAGATTAGGTTGTATGAAATATATGGCAGTAGTATAGTGGATGCAAAGGTGTCACAAAGTTTAACAAATCTCCTGCGCCCGAGTTATCGCATCTTGCTGAAAAAATAGTACAGAAGATAAGAGGGGGACATGAAACCAAGCAAAACTTGTTTTGACCTCATCATGTAGGGAGCATGAATTGTTGCTTTTTGTGTTCCCTCATGATGGCGTCATAATACCAACAGGTTTTGCTCTACAAAGAAGCATGCAAGTGTTGCATTACACTATGTTAACATTTAAACAACAGTCCTCACATATGTCAGAACCTTGGTTTCATGTTCCCCTCTTATCTTCTGTACTATTTTTTTCAGTAAGTAACATGCAATAACTCAGAGCAGGAGGTTTTGTTAAATGATGTGACACCTTTGCATCCACTATACTACTGCCATATATTTTATATAACTTAATGTCCAAAATTCCAAACTATCCCTTTAACATGAGTAAGATATTTTTTTCTACTTTTTTTTGTTGTCTAGATGCTGGTTAACAAGATATATTTGATTGTGGCATTATGACATGTAAGAATGCATCACAGTAGTTTCATTAGTTACCAAAAACAAGTCAGAACACTAAACACATTTAATACTTTCCATCAGTAACTGGGGAATTATATTTTAACTTTACCCATAAAAATCTGCAACAGGGTACGATGTAAAATTCTCCAAGGATTGAAGAATGCAAAAATAATTTGTGTAGATAAGATGAGAAAATAAGAAAACAAAGGTAGATTGAAAACCAATAACAAGTGTTGATCAAAAGCAAACAACCAAATTCTAATTATGTCACTTATCAGTTTTACGCTGACCTTTTTTGTGGTATTTCTTCAGGAAGAATTGAGCCAACTGTTCAAGGCTCTAATTTATCTGCCAATAGATTCAAGTTACTGCATGGATGCGGGATTTACTACACTTTTAGTAAATGCAATGGTAATTTGGAACAACTTTCCATGTGGATGCTGCACAATTTTGCAAATTAAAATCATATTCACAAAGGTTGATTTTGTGCAGCTAGATAACTGGAATCAATAGAATGTATTCCTCAACATCCTCTACAATTCTTCAAAATGACTTAATATGCAACATAATATTTGTGGAAGATTGTTACGGTATGAGTTGTGGTAGTCTAAACAATGTCCATTACCCAGACATTACTTTCAAGAACAGCGTTGAATTCTAAACGGAAATCTGGGAAGTTTTCATAGCTTTCAGCAATATGCAGAGTCTTTCCACATGTGTGTCCTATTGGTCTTCTTGTGAACTCCGTCATTTGTTCAAACTCCACATAGATGCTGTCTGTCACAATGAGATCAGATCCTGTGCAGAACCTCAAAAACTTCTGAAGTTTGATTTCATCCAGCTCCCTGATGAATCTTTTCAGGTGATTCGCCACTTCCTTTTGTTTTGGAGTTATATCTTCACTAAACTTAAGCAGTTGGCAGACCTTCTTTGTAGTTGGTTGCAAATCAGACAGCAACTTTGTCAGATGATCTGGAGTGATGGAGAGATGATTCATGGTAATTTCCCTCCAGGAGTTAATAACAAACATTGGTTTTTGGACAAGCTCTTTGTGTGCGATTTCATCCAGGATCGTTGTAAGACTCTCAGCTGTGATTCTCTTTCTGCAGCCGTATCCATCAAGAATTTCCAGAAGATCATCATGATCCACTTTTGAGAAATCCATCATTGCTTGCTTCAAAACCTCACATTCCTGGCTGCTCACAAACTGCAGGAAATGTGCTTTAGGATCACTGTAGATGCAACTGAAAAGCACCTGCTCAAGGAAGGGCAGAGCAAGTTTGTTTGGCAAATACTGACAGTCGAGGTAACCTTTCAAAAGCACTCTGCCAATTGCCTTCCACTTTTCTGCAGAAAAATCATGGCGAATGAAAGGCACTTTGACTGTTGCACCAAGTGTGCATCTCTCATAGAATTCCTGCCAGAAACAGCTGAGAACATCTCTTAGTACTCCAGATCCACTGCCTGCTTCTTCCATGTTGTCTGGAAGTATGCGTTTCACATTCAGTGCTTTGTACAAAATCTCTGCATCAGAGAAGGCAGTTATCATGTCTTGGAAAGTGTCCCCATGATGAATAGTTATTGTTATCACATCATCTGGGTGAGCTGGACTGACAGGAATAACAAAATCCTCAAAGAACAGCGTGTCGTCTGTGTCTTCTTCCACGCCGTAAACCGGGCCAAAGGTTATAGTTCCAGAATCAATAGATGTTTCTGGAGAAGGCTGGAGCTGATCTGTGCCATTTGTGACATCTCCTGTTTGTCGTTCTGCGACACTGACTTCACTGCCACTGGTTGCAGAAACAAGGATCACATCAGTGGCATTTTCATTCATTTCTTTTTGCTTGGTTGCAATGTAAAATCGCAACATTGTCATCTTTGCAGCTTCATACATGGTGCCTATAGTCAGGCATGTCTCACCTGTAAGGCAGTTCTGTTTAAAATCCCACACCTCAAACTCAAAATCAGATACTGATCCTTTGGGAGAGGTTCCATCAGGAAAAAAAAGGTTCTTCCCCTCTTCAAGTATATCTTCTCTTTCAGCATCAATTGACAGTTTGATTTTTCTGGTGCCACCACCCTGCTTTGCCCTGACTTGTTTGGTCAATTTTCCATCATTGTGAATCCATCCTATCTCCACATTTCTTACCGACTTTAGCTTTTTTGAATGTGTACTTGTTGAATGTGTACTTGTGTCTCTGTTTGATGTATCTTCTGTGGAACTGTCCTTTTTGAGCTTCAATTTCTCACGAAGTTTATCTAAAAGCCCTTGCTTTCGTTTTGACAGAGGTTTTTTACTCTTGCAGAAGTTCAAGAGGGCAATTCTATCTCCATAGGAAGGGATATAGTTCGCCAGGGCTGCATCATCCATCAAGAGTATAACACTGCTGTCGATCTGCACAAAGACAAAACAAAGACATTGATTTTCAGTTAAGGACATATTTGTGATATAATCTCAAATTAAAGTAAAGGGTCTGAAATAAAGTGTTTACTAAAAAAAAGAGCGGTGTATGTATATACACAAATATATACGTGTTATTCCCAGAAAATCCCTATTTCAGGTACTGGTTGGCTTGCTCGTGGATCAGGAAAACATCTTATTCTGCGTGATCTCAATATTAATAAGTTGGATTTTTTTTTTTTAAACACACATGCACTTTCGTTTTCCTTTTGAAATATTTCTAAAAAGAAAAAAAGGCATATGTTTGTATAACTTGACATTTAAATTACTTAAAACTTTGTGTGACCTAATCTGTTATCCTTGTATTTTCACCTATAAACTTGTGTATGCAGTAGTCCTAAAAGAATGCCCTCTGGTCTGCATAATAGTAATTATTATATAAAATTCCAGAAATATCATACAAAGAAGAGAACTAGGCTGATCTTTTGTCTTGGTTATACTTTCACCACAATAGGTAAAATTCTAAACGTATTACTTTGTAATTTTCCAGGTAAATGATGCACAGATCTGAAATGAATAAAGTCTAGAGCACCTTAATTCAAAATAACCGTGTTGCAAATCTATCGAGTCTCTTTTGATATTACACTGAACTGGGATTTGACCCATCAGCAAACAAAGACCACCAGCAGTTTTACGTTATGAATAATCAGAACTCTCGCGCTCGTTCATAAGATCTTGCAAGTTCATTCATTTGTTGGCTTTATTTAATAAGGCAGTGTGTGTGATAAAATACATTTAAATACGCAATAACGTAACACCTACTGTTTTCTCCGGGGTTTCTCTCAGACACTTTAACTACAGACCACTACAGTAACGTTATATCACGCACTTGAGGTTGGCTGATGGATGTAAACAATGACAAGTAGCCATGTACGTTCGGTGTAAGCAGAAATAAACAGTTAACCAGTCACCAGCGGACTCTGTATAACTCTATGAAGACAAACAGTGAGGACATAACAATGTGGTTGTAATATATATATATATTGCAATCAGCCGACAAACGGGTCGGAGGTCCGCTCGTTGGGTTATTATCATTACAGTCATGAATGTAAAACTCATGATAGCATGCAAGCTAGCTTAATCAGAGAAGTTGCTTCACACTTTTAAATGTACAAAAATCACACACGAACAAGTAAATATCTGTTTTACCTACCTTTTGCTCTGCCAGCAATGATATATTGTCTTCTGAGACCCCTCTGTCTCGGAGGAAATCATCAACATCAGACATTTTCAGTATTGCCTTCAGCAGTCTTGTCTTCTGCAGTAACTGTGTCACACTGACTGAAATCGGTTCGGTTCTGAGATTAAAGTCAGAATTCTGACTTTTTTCTCAGAATTCTGAGATTAAAGTCAGAATTCTGACTTTTTTCTCAGAATTCTGAGATTAAAGTCAGAATTCTGAGATTAAAGTCAGAATTCTGACTTTTTTCTCAGAATTCTGACTTTTTTTTTTTTTTTTTTTTTTCTTCTGAGAAAAAAGTCAGAATTCTGACTTTAATCTCAGAATTCTGAGAAAAAAGTCAGAATTCTGACTTTTTTCTCAGAATTCTGACTTTTTTTTTTTTTTTTTTTTCTTCTGAGAAAAAAGTCAGAATTCTGACTTTAATCTCAGAATTCTGACTTTTTTCTCAGAATTCTGACTTTTTTCTCAGAATTCTGAGATTAAAGTCAGAATTCTGACTTTTTTCTCAGAATTCTGAGATTAAAGTCAGAATTCTGAGATTAAAGTCAGAATTCTGACTTTTTTCTCAGAATTCTGACTTTTTTTTTTTTTTTTTTTTTTCTTCTGAGAAAAAAGTCAGAATTCTGACTTTAATCTCAGAATTCTGAGAAAAAAGTCAGAATTCTGACTTTTTTCTCAGAATTCTGACTTTTTTTTTTTTTTTTTTTTTCTTCTGAGAAAAAAGTCAGAATTCTGACTTTAATCTCAGAATTCTGACTTTTTTCTCAGAATTCTGACTTTTTTCTCAGAATTCTGAGATTAAAGTCAGAATTCTGACTTTTTTCTCAGAATTCTGAGATTAAAGTCAGAATTCTGAGAATAAAGTCAGAATTCTGACTTTTTTCTCGGAATTATTTTTATTTTTTTTTAAGTGGCCCAGAATTCTGACTTTTTTCTCAGAATTCTGAGATTAAAGTCAGAATTCTGACTTTTTTCTCAGAATTTTTTTTTTTTTTTTTAAGTGGCCCTAATACTCTTCCGTATTCCAGAGACGTGGACCTTGATAACGAATTGAAAATTGCCCAAGAGCAGTTCTAAAGAAGGCAGTGTGGAGGTTGGAAGAGCTTCGTGTCTGGTAGCTATGGACTTGGTTATTGGACATAAATATGTGAGAGAAACTACAAGGTAAAATATTCATTCTATGCTGAAACACAAATAAACAAATCTGATACACATTGATATCATAGACATTCATAAAATTAAGTTCTTGAAACAGTGGACCTGAACTTGCATGTGGCTCAGAGTATGTAACCATTCTAACAAATCGTTTCTGTAAAGTAACAAGGTGTTTGAGGTTTGTTTTGTAAGTGCTTGCCCATACAAGATTGCAATAAGTGAGAAAAGGATATATTAAAGTATAATAAAGGGATATAAGGATTTTTCTGGGTAAAACATGTCTTATCCTGCTGATGACACCAATGTTCTTAGCAACTTTGTTACAGATGAATAATACATGTTTTTTCCAATTAAATTTTTCATCAATATAAATACCCAAAAACTTGGCATATTGCACTCTAATAAGAGAATGATTGAATATGTAGACATCTTTATCATAAGGAATCTTTTTCTTATTTTTTGGTACGACTAACATGTATGAAGTTTTTTTAATATTTAGAGATAATTTATTTTTTTGGAACCAAAGATTAACTTTTGTAAGTTCAACATTTGTTTGAGTAATTAGGTCTTCATAACTTCGATTCGACATAAACATATTCGTATCATCAGCAAAATTGACAAAAAACATGCTTTTTGAAACCAGATATAAATCATTTACATAAATAATAAAAAGCAAAGGACCAAGAATGGATCCTTGCGGCAAACCACATGTTAACTTCCTATAGCTAGAATCAAAACCATTCCAAGAAACAAACTGTTTACGGTTGTTCAGATAGTCACAGAACCATTGAAGCTCTATTTCCCCAATACCATACATCTGCAATTTTTTAACCAGAAGACTATGATCAACGGTATCGAAGGCTTTGGACAGGTCTATAAAAACCCCAATAGTAAATTCATTATTATCCAATGCCGTTGAAAATCTATCAATTAGTTGAACCAGAGCCATCGCGGTGGAGTGTTTTTCTCTAAATCCATATTGATGAGAATAGAGGAGATTGGATTCATTTAAATACTCTGTTAGTCTATTTACTTAATTTCTTATGTCCATCTCGGCATCTCCACATCGGCTTGCCTCAGACTGACTGAATGTTTTGAATGATGCTGCTGCTGCCGTGTTAAAAAACAGAAGTAAAACGCGGAGTGGATTTCTGTAGATATGGGTAATCTCCTACTCATAAAGTGGAACGGATTTGATTATGAAGCAATGAAAACACGCTGGACTAGCAAATGTGGGGGGGTCCGAACGACTTTTTTTCAAGAGGGGGGGGACGCGTCCCCCCCAAAATATATGGTGGCGACGCGCATGGGTCATAGTCAAACAGCTCATCTAGGGTTCTGCTGGTGCTCAGTCACTCACTAGTCCTTGTTTCAGCTCTGTGCTCGTTTTTGATTGTTCTTCCATTAGCAACGCTTGAAATGAGGATCTTCTGACAGATTAGATCAGAAAGCATGTAAGAGAACTAGGAAGTTCTTTGATTCTGAAACACGGCAGGCAGCTCTGAGGACAGAAAAAAGCCCACAGTGAATCCACATGGTGGCGCTTTGGCTCCTGGTGAAACTGGTCAGACAGCGGAAAAAGTCTGAGCTTTACACACAAACAGGTGCAGAGACGTCAGAAGACGTGAACCAGGCTGCCTCCAGGTGCGTCTTCAGCTCCAGTCAAAACGTTTCATTCAAATGTTCCTCATTTGCAGCAGTCGTTGAGCAGATGCTGGGTAGACTGGATCAGATCGACCCGTAGCTGCAGTAGCTTCAGCTGCTGGTTGGTGATCACAGCGCTTTCAGTGATTAGGAACAGAGTACGCTGAGCGTTTGTCCGAATTCTTTGTAAGGACTCATAAATCTATAAATAACCCCATTTATAGACATGGGCCTCACTTCAGTTGCAGTCACATTCAGTTCTAGGTTTTTTGTCAGCAGCAGAGGATTTGCGTTTCATCATAATTACTGTTACAAGACCGCTCAAGACTGTGGAGATGATGGTGGACTTCAGTAGGACGACCCCACCACCTCCCCACCATGTTGTCCACCGCCACGCCTCAGACCATTGCTCTGCTTAACTTTTAAGAGTCACAGAGGTATATGTCAAATATTTTCATGTCTGTAAATATCAGTTCTGCAGTTCTGTCGTATCAAATGATCATATTTTTTTATTCCTGTGGCTTTTCATTTTTATTCATCTTATTTTATTGAAGCTTGGGATACAATGTCTGGCAAGTCAAATTCTTTCTATTACCGTATTTTCCGCACTATAAGGCGCACCTAAAAGCCTTTAATTTTCTCAAAAACCGGCAGTGCGCCATATAGTGCAGTGCACCTTATATATGATCATTATGGTAATTTCTGTTACTGTAGTCAGGGGGATTGTGGGTAATGTAGTCAGGGGGATTGTGGGTAATGTAGTCAGGGGGATTGTGGGTAATGTAGTTGGTGTCGCCGAAGTAACGGCGCTAAAAACGTCAGGAATCGTCACAGATGTTCAAGACAACAGCAGCGACGCTGACCCACATAATGGCGACTTTGACAGGACGGAGCAAAGCTGGTTTTTATTTTGTTAATAAAGTTTGACATACGGTAGTTTTCTTCTTGTTTTTTTTTTTTTTTTGCATTTGCTGTAGGATTTTGTAGCATTTCCTGTAGCGCAGCTCCATCAGCTAGATACGTAACTCAACCCCAGCCACTATAGTCGGTATTTTACCATATACTTAGTACCCTTATAATGCGGTGCTGTAACGAGATTACATTCGCCAGTAACGCAGTAATGTAACGCGTTACAGTTGTAATTTGGGTAATCCCGTTATAGTTACTCTAAGACAAAAAACATTACGTTACTTTAGTTACTTTAAGCATTTCAGCTACATGTAGAACGGGAGAACAGAAAAGAAAATCAAACTTGCCTTTCATGCGTCTTCACGCGTTGCGCAACACGTGTCTGACTTAAGGCCGATTTATGGTTCCGCGTTAAATCGACGCAGGGTACGCGCGTCGCCGCGTACCCTACGTCGTAAGTTCTGCGTTGGTGTAACGCAGAACCATAAATCAGCCTTTAACATGATTTGACGGGGTCTGACGGGGTTTGACGGGGTTTGACGGGATTTGACGGGATTTGACGGATTTGACGTGATTTTACGGGATTCTACGGTATTTTACGGGACTTCTGGTGCTGATCTGGGCACTGCAGTAATAAGGTTCCAACTACAGGACTGTCTCAGAAAATTTGAATATTATGATAAAGTTCTTTATTTTCTGTTATGCAATTAAAAAAAACAAAAATGTCATACATTCTGGATTCGTTACAAATCAACTGAAATATTGTAAGCCTTTTATTATTTTAATATTGCTGATTATGGCTTACATTTTAAGATTAAGATTCCCAGAATATTCAAATTTTTTGAGATAGGATATTTGAGTTTTCTTAAGCTGTAAACCATGATCAGCAATATTAAAATAATAAAAGGCTTGCAATATTTCAGTTGATTTCTAATGAATCCAGAATGTATGACATTTTTGTTGCATTTTGTTGCATTACAGAAAATCACAATATTCTAGGTAGGAAACCATCTTTGGAGTCAGCTGAGTGACATGAGGAAGGGAGATGGAGAAGTTAACCAGGAAGTGTCTGAGAGGTTCAGTGGTGGGACACACACGTGAGCTGTAGTGCAGTTTCTGGTCAGCACCAAGTCAAGGACATTACCAGCTTTGTGTGTTGGAGGAGTCTGGACCAGTGTACGATTGAAGGAGTGGATGAGAGCCAGAAACTCATTTGTCCGTGTTTTGCCGATGTGAATGTTCATGTCTCCCAGTACAATTAGTGGAGATTATCATCAGGAATATCAGTTCTATTTCGTCCCTACTGACCGCCAGGCGGTGCTGTAAGCACTGGATATCTCCCCTCGCGCATGCGCATGTCGAGTACAATACCAACAATGTCACGTCACCCGTGACCCCTGCATGACCCCGGAAGGGGTATATCTTCCGGCGTCAAGCATGGGATCGACTCCTTATTCTTCTCGCGTCGCGCTGAAGTACAGGACGGAAAAAGAAGGCTGGTTGAAAGCTTCTTCCTTTCCTCCCTAAACCGCCGGCCCCGGTGCAGCTTCGTGCCGTCAGGTAGGAGTAACGATCTCTTTCGTCCTCCGAGAGGCTGTGGCCGCGCAGTATTTATTGGTGTTCGGTTGCGGCGGCGTCTCCCCACCCCGCCCCCCTGGCCCAGCTGACAGAAGGTAAGCTGTTGGCTGCGCCCGACACATGAATATTCTGTGCAGTTATTTTTTCTGCTGAAAAAAAAAAAAAAACAACACCTTTTTTGGTCTTTCTTACAGCCGTGGTGAAGACAGCGTGTCTGCTCCCCTCTCCCACCGGCACATTTGTGGTGACGGCAGCGTTTCGCTCCCTCTCCCGCTTTATTAATGTGACAACATTATTTTTTTCCTTGCAGATTATTTTTTCTTAAAAAAAAAAAATAATAATAATATAAGAAAGGAAAAGAACAGCGCGTTTTGGCCTGTTTTGCGGCCGTGGTGACGGCAGCATTCGCTCCCTCTCCCACTTATTGATGTGACATAATTATTTTTCCTTGCAGTTATTTTTTTCTTTGAAAAAAAAAAAAAGGAAAGAAAGAGGAGAGGATTGTTCTCTTCTTTGTGAGTAAAGACGCCTTTTTTTGCCTTTTCTCATAGCCGTGGTGACGGCAGCGTGGCCCTCCCCTCTCCCGCCGGCATATTGGCGGTGACGGCAGCGTGCTCGCTGTGGTGACGGCAGCGTTTCCGCTCCCCTCTCCCACTGACACACCCGTGTTGACGGTAGCGTGGCCGCTCCCCTCTCCCACCTGCATATTGGTGGTGACGGCAGCGTGCTCGCTGTGGTGACGGCAGCGTTTCCGCTCCCCTCTCCCACCGACACCTACGTGGTGACTGCAGCGCGTCCGCTCCCCTCTCCCACCGGCACATCCGTGGTGACGGCAGCGTGTCTGCTCCCTCTCCCACCGGTAGCTGTGTTGGAGCCTCTGATGAGGCTCTGAAGCCAGATCCCAAGTGCCCCTCTACCCAGTGTAGGGTTACTGATGGGCATATTTGTAAGGCTTATGAAACAGCGGCGCGCATCGGCCGGCTGGGGAACACCCGTTCTCATCTGCTACTGGCTCTCTCCACCTCCCTGCAGGATGCACAGGTGGATGATTCCACACAGGACTTGTGTGATGTGTCCCTACAGGCTTTTGCCTCCCAGACGAGGGAACTGGGGCGGCTGATGTCCACCCTGGTGCACACGCGCCGTCATGTCTGGCTGGCGCAGTCACCCCTGACGGAGACTGCTCGTAGGGTTCTTCGTCAGGCACCGGCAGAACCGGGGGAGCTGTTTGGGGCAACTGCCCTGGAAGCTCTGAACCGCACCGCCCTGGCCGATGAGACCAGGCAGCGACTGGTGCACCTTCACAGGAGGGCGCCCGCTTCCAGTACACCGAGGGGCCCTTCGTCCGCCCCTGGACGTCGCCCCCAGCCTCCTGCCCGCAGGAGCCAGCGCAGCTCCCAACGGCCCGTTGGACAGCCTGCCGGGGGGTTTCGCCCCCCTGTGCGCGGACCGCCCCAGCAGCGTCGGGGTGTTGGCCTCGACCATCGCCCCCCCCGGCACGTCCAGAGGCCGGGGGAGACGGCGCTAGGGCCACGGGGCCGGTCGTCGGCTGCTTTTCCCGGCAGCAGCTCAGTCACTGGGCTGTCTGCTCGTCGTACCCCTGGGTAATTTCCACCTTAACCCACGGGTACGTACTGCAGTTCCGACACCGGCCCCCTACCTCCGGCCAGGTCAAGATGACCGTCATCAGAGACCCGGCGAACATTCTGGCTCTGACTCAGGAGTTGTCCGTCCTGCTGGCCAAGGGCGCCATTGTGCCGGTAGACCCCCTGCTGCAGCCCCGGGGGTTCTACTCAACCTACTTTCTTGTCAGCAAGAAAGATGGCGGCCTTCGTCCCATCTTGGACCTGAGAGGCCTCAACGGGTACATGAAGGCCCTGCCCTTCCGGATGCTGACCACAGCAGATGTTCTGCGTGCGGTCAGTCAGGGGGAGTGGTTTACGACGGTAGATCTACAGGACGCTTACTTTCACGTGCCGATTGCGGCACAGCACCCAGCGGTTCCTGAGGTTCGCCTATCAGGACCGCCATTACCAGTTCAGGGTGCTCCCGTTCGGGCTCTCCCTGTCCCCAAGAGTTTTCACCAGGTGCGTGGCGGCAGCCCTCGCTCCCCTGCAGGCACAGGGTATGAAGGTTCTGCCGTACCTGGACGACTGGCTGATATGCACGCCGTCCCGAGAACAAGTGGTGGCAGACACGGCCCTCCTTTTGTCGCATGTGGCCAAACTAGGGCTCACAGTGAACAGAGGGAAGAGCTGTCTGGCTCCCTCCCAGCGAGTCGCCTACTTAGGATTGGTACTCGACTCGGTGACCATGAGGGCCTGTCTCTCACCGCGGCGTGTGAGCGACATCCTGCGGCTCGTCCCCCGATTCAGGAGGGGCAGACGGCTGCCTTACGTCCAGTTCCTGCAGCTTTTGGGCAGATTAACAGCCGCCTCGGCTGTTGTGCCTTTGGGCCTGCTGACGCTACGCCCCCTGCAGATGTGGCTGAACAGCCTTCGCCTGGATGCCGAAAGGCACAGGCACAGGCTGGTCAGGGTGTCGCGGGTGTGTGTCCATGCCCTGGCACCCTGGAAAGACGGGGCATTCCTGCTGGGGGGTGTGCCCTTGGGCACTATCCCCTCCTTCCGGGAGACTGTCACCGCAGATGCCTCCCTCTCGGGGTGGGGTGCTGTTTGGCGCGGCAGGCCTGCCCAAGGGCAGTGGTCTGCGCGGGACCGCACACCCCACATCAATGTGCTGGAGCTCCGTGCTGTACACGAGCACTCGAGCACTTTTTACCTCACCTATGGGGGAGGCACGTACTGGTTCGGTCGGACAATGTGTCCACTGTCTCCCAGATCAACCACCAGGGGGGCACCGGGTCTGCACAGCTGCTGCAGGTGTCCCGGGGCCTTCTGACATGGGCCGCTCCTCGCCTCCTCAGCCTGCGGGCGATATACCTGCCAGGGGTCAGGAATCAGGTGGCAGACTTCCTGTCCCGACACAAGCCTCCCCCAGGAGAGTGGCGGCTTCATCCGGAGGTAGTGGGGATGATTTGGGTCCTCTTCGGCAGAACGGTGGTGGACCTCTTCGCCTCGGGCGTCTCGGCTCACTGCCCCCTCTGGTTCTCCTGGACAGAGGAGACCAGTCCTCTGGGTCAGGATGCCCTAGGGCACGAGTGGCCCGACGGGCTCCTGTACGCGTTCCCCCCACTACCTTTAAAGGGACTCATGACGTCATCTCTGTGCGCGCACTCTGTCCTCCGTTCAGTGAGCTCTTCAGCCGTATACTCTGGCTCAAAACGATATGACGTCCATCATACCTCAGAATTTGACAAATATTCAGACATGTTTCAAATAACTAACAGTAAACTAACAGTAGCGAACTCCAGCTGTACACGGAGCTGTGTCTGGGACGCGCACACAGAGATGACGTCATCAGTTCAGAGGTCTTGTTTACAAACGGATTTATTTATTACACAGACAGCGCCACAATGTTACAACAGGTCCTGGAAGCAGATCTAGTGCTTCATAAAAGAAATTAAGAGTTTCGCGGCAATCATGTGTTATTTAGACGCTGCATCGTCTGTGTCCGGCGGTGCCCTATGTGCTACCGTTATATGGAGAAGCGGCTCGCAAAAAACTCCTAATATCTTCCGAAGGACTCCAAATGACACCAAACACCTCTGGGTGAGTATACAACCATAAAAAATGCCAGAAATAAGGTCCAGGTTGTAAAAAACCGAACTTTCCCTTTAATCCTGCCGACATTGAAGAGGGTCCTCCAGAGAGGTCACAGGCTCCTCTTGGTGGCCCCCTTCTGGCCGGGGAGACCGTGGTTCCCACTACTCCGGAGGCTCTGCTGCGGCACGCCATGGCGCCTACCCGACCGGAGGGACCTTCTGTCCCAGCTGGGGGGTCGGATTTGGCATCCCGACCCCCGTCGCCTTCAACTCTGGGTCTGGCCACTGCAGGGCCCGACCCGTTAGTGTCAAGCTGTACTGAGCCAGTCAGGGCTACCATCTTGAACGCTCGTGCGCCCTCCACCCGCCTCCAGTATGAGTGCAAGTGGAGGAGATTCTCTGCCTGGTGTGCGGACAGGGCAGAGGACCCTATGCTTTGCCCTGTGGCCACGATCCTGGAGTTCCTTCAGTCCCTCCTGGATGATGGCCGTGCTCAGTCCACCTTAAGGGTGTACGTGGCGGCCATTTCATCACGACATGCCCTGGTCGAGAATGCCACCGTGGGGTGCCACCGCCTGGTTTCTCTCTTTCTTAGGGGGGCTCTGAGGCTGCGCCCCCGAGGACCCCAAGGGCCCCGGTGTGGGACCTGTCTATGGTACTAGGTGCCCTCTCTTCTCCACCTTTTGAGCCCTTGGCCCAGGTGGACCTGAAGTGTCTCTCTATGAAGACGGCTTTTCTCCTCGCTATGACGTCAGCAAAGCGAGTCAGTGAGTTACATGCCCTGTCAGTCAGCGGGTACTGCCTGAGGTGTAACCCGGATGGCTCAGGGGTTACGTTGTGGCCGAATGTGGCGTTCCTGCCCAAGGTCCTGCCACGCGATCATGCTAATCGGCCTATCCAGCTTGCCCGGTTCGACCCCGAGCCTGCGGAGGGTGGGCCAAGCCCTTTGTGCCCCGTACGGGCCCTTGCTGCTTATGTTGCTGCCACCGCGCCTGTGCGACGGTCGGAGCAGCTTTTTATCTGTCATGGTGGCCCTAACAGGGGGCGTGCTATTTCTAGACAGTGCCTGTCCCACTGGGTGGTGGACACCATCGAGCACGCCTACAGGGCCAGTGGCCGCCCCTTACCAGTGGGGGTGAGGTGCCACTCGACCAGAAGCGTCTCGGCTTTTTTGGCTGCCCTGAAGGGGGTGCCTCTGGAGGACATCTGCGCAGCGGCTTCGTGGACGTCGCCGGACACGTTCTCCAGATTTTACCGGATCAATGTCGCCACTCCCCAACCATTGGGCGTGGTTCTACTCCCGGGTCCTTCTGCCCCTGGTCAGTGAGGTAAGTGACCGGGATTCTATGTGACATTGTTGGTATTCGTCATCCAGTGCTTACAGCACCGCCTGGCGGTCAGTAGGGACGAAATAGAACGAAAGTTACGCCTGTAACTACGGTTCTATGAGTCCCGGATGACCGCCAGGCCTGCCGGTCACTCCGAATCCTCGTGCTCTCGCGAGAAGATTCTAGGAATCGATCCCATGCTTGACGCCGGAAGTTATACCCCTTCCGGGGGTCATGCAGGGGTCACGGGTGACGTGACATTGTTGGTATTGTACTCGACATGCGCATGCGCGAGGGGAGATATCCAGTGCTTACAGCACCGCCTGGCGGTCATCTGGGACTCATAGAACCGTAGTTACAGGCGTAACTTTCGTTTTATATCAGAATTCCTTTACCACCTCCTCGTCCAGCACAGCAAGGTGTTTGAGTGAATTTAATTCTGCATTTACAGATAGAGCAGCTGGTGTACCTGTGTTTTCTGTTTTCTGAATTTCTGAGAGATGTAACAATGAACTGATGAACTCGGTTTTGTTAACTGCAGACTGACACTTCCAGAGACCAAATGTAACAGAGGATGTGGCAGACGGGTCTACCAAGGGACTACACAGGTTTTGCGGATTGCACTGCCTAAGGGAGGAACGTTTTGGTCTGTACACATAGATGACCGGGATGGTTTTTATACACATTTTGCACTTTGGTTGTAACGCTCCTCAGTGGACTCGTGCAGGGAGACTGGCAGATCTTTACACAATGTGGTCTTAACCCAAAGTGGCCAGTAACCACGCTGACGCCTCACTGACGCTTCAGCGCACTGAGGGCCCGATTTACTAAGATCCTAAATAAAGAGTACTAAATTGCATGTGCACTGAAAAAGTTTGCGCGTGCTGTTGTTGCGTGGTTTGCGGGTGATCAACTAAGATTGCGTGCGCAATTGATTGACAGGTGCAAACAGCAGTATTTAAATAGTCTGGATAGAATGCACAGTCACAAGTCACAACCGCAAAATTTAATTTGACGAGTTGGAGTTAGAGATATTAGTGGAAGAGGCAAATAAACACATTCATGAACTACAGCAAAGAAATTTAAACATTACCAAAAGAAACGCAATATCGGAGAAAACCTGCGATAAAATAAATGCAGTTGGTAACACAAAAAACGGAAAAACGTCTGGTTTTTCATATTTCAATTTTAGGCACAGATCAAAAATACAAAATAGAAAAACGGGCCACAGGACTGAATTTGATTTTAATATTGAATTGGTCGGGTTTGCGTGACCCCGCGGTGCTCGGCATGATCTGAGGAGAAAAAGACAATCAGACACAGAGCTGGAGAGCGCTTTGATTCATCTATTTATGAGTTAAGTTTTTATTCAGATGTCCACAGTATATTGCAAATATTATATATTATATAGCAAACACTGACAGTAAATGTGTGACAGACGGGACCATCATATGGCAAGAAGAGAAGAGAAGTGTTCAGAACAGCGCACAGAGCGCACACTAAAGGCTGATTTATGGTTCCGCGTCACACCAACGCAGAACCGACGGCGTAGGGTACGCGGCGACGCACACCGCACCGCGACCCTATACGCCGTCGGCTACGCCGTCGATTTAACGCAGAACCATAATTCAGGCGAAGCTGCAGTCTGTCTGCGCTGATCACTGACACCGGGTCGGAGCGGATTTGGTCATGATGTTTAACCTGTGTTTTGTGATTAATAAGCACGGGTTTTAATTAAATGTAATTTACGAAGGATGATTTCACGTTCAATAAGATAAGTAATCAATAAAATACGAAGCACCTTCCTTTCGAACGTATTAAATACAGACGCAATCACAATACGCGCAACTACTTTCAGGCTTGGTAAATCTCATTGCGCGTGGTAAATGGACCAATTTGCATCTTCCCCTCCCAGTATTTAGGATTTCTGCCGGGTACGCCCCATATGGATTATTCATCAGGGCAAAAGTACTAACTGAATTGCGTGTGCAATTTTGCGCATTTCAGAGACGCAGTCGTCTTTGCACGCTGTTAGTAGATCAGCTCGCACATTGGTTTGCGGGTGCTGTCAAGTTTGCACAGGTTTTTACGCACGCAAACCTTTAGTAAATCAGGCCCTGAGTGTGGTGAAATACCAGAAGTGAACTCAGCTGCAATCGCTAGGTTAATTGCAACTGGCTGAAACAGCGTCTTTCTGGTTCGGCCCGAGCCGTACAAAACGGCCTCAAACTGCAGTCCAGAAAAAAGTGCTCACGGCAGAGATTCAGACTAACAATGGCAATCAACAAGTCAAACCAGAAACTCACGCAGACGCTCACCTAAACAGACTTGTTAATGAAATCCGTGCTTGTTCTGCATGGATTTCTGTCTCCTGCTGTGACTGCAGCTAAGAGTGGCTGCTGCTGGAGGACTGACCCGCCTGACGGCGCTTTGGTACAGGATAAGGACCCACGATAGCACGGGCTGCTCGCCGAGAAGAGTGAGGACAAAAGGAGCCTTCAAGTTAGTCTTGACTCTAAGTTACACCTACTCCCCACCTGACATATACTCACTAGCGGAGCAGGCGGGGGGGCAGGGGAGGGCGGCCGCCCCGGGCCCACTCCGAAGGGGGAAAAAAAAAAAAAAAAGTGTGCTGAATAAAATAAGGAACACTTTCATTCATAAGGATAAAGTTGTTTAAAAAATAAAAATTAAAGAAATAGTCCCTCTCCCCTTGTGTGTCTGCCTGTCATCCACGGGTACATGCGTGCGCATGTTGTCTGTTTACTAGTCGTTGTCGCATCAGACGTGTAGCGTTAAAGCAGGTTTGCAAAAATGGGTAAGCACAAGTCGGGAGCGCAAAAAAGAAAAGATCAAGAGCAGAGGAAGAATGTGGGGGCCTCGTGTGTCCCCCTGACAAACTTCTTTCGATCCACACCAGTTCAACCCTCCACCTCAACGGCACTCAGCCGTTCTGCAGCGACCTCCCGCACAGCTAGCTTGAATGATGAGAGGGGAGGGAGCTGACAGCGGCAAGGATGAGCTTGAGGAGACAGCTCAAGCCTCCACCTCCACAACATCCAGTCTGAATGAGAGAGAGGTGGAGGCTGGCAGTGGGGATGATGATGAAGCAACTGCAGCTGCAGATCTGACGGCGCAACCCCCCTTCAGTCTAATCAGTCATATGTTGATTTAAAACTCCACACCGAAGAACAGTACCCGACTGATCCATTCCTTTAGGAGAAGCCTCTCACACCTGAGCTGATCAGAGCTCTGATGGAGCATGGCCCCTGTCAGCCAGGGCTTAAGGACAGCCACACATTCCCGTTTGATGAGGATAAAAGACGCTTCAATCCAGTGTGGTATAAGCGCACCATTGGTCAGACATGCACAGTGGACAGGCAGTGGTTGATTTATTCACCAAAATGCAATCGCCTCTTTTGCTATTGTTGCTGGCTGTTTGGAGGTAAAAACGACGGACCAGGAAGGCAGTGGTCAGACCCTAGACTCGGAATGTCCAATTTTAAAAAGGGGATAGAAAAAATTGAACAACAGGAGAAATCGAGTGCTCATAGACAGGCAGAAAAACACATTTGATGACTAAGTTTCGCATCAGTCAGGACAGCACAGTTGTTGGTGAATTAATCAAAGCTGAGAGGGAGCAGGTTGAGAGAAACCGGAAAATATTAATGAGACTAATTGACAGCACCCTGTTTTTAGCTCGCCAGGGTTTGGCATTTCGGGGCCACAGGGAGAACGCAGGACTAGGTGCTCCTTCTTCTAACGAGGGAAATTTCCTGGAGCTACTGAAGCTGCTGGCCCGGTATGATGCTCTCCTGGAAGAGCACATGAGAAGCCCAGCGGGCGGGCGTGTTTCATATCTGAGCCACCAGTCACAGAATGAGATAATTGCAGCGCTCGCCAGCGAGACCACCAGCCACATAGTATCAGAGGTTAAATCAGCAAAATGTTATTCTGTTATTGTTGACTCCACCATCGACATAACGCGAATCGATCAGTTCTCGTACGTAAGTGAAGATGGCAAAAGTATCGAGCGCTTCATTCAGTTTGATGAACTTCCAAATAGCAACGCTGATACATCTTATGATCTACTCGTGAATTCACGGAGTGCATTAGGACTGGATGTTAAACTCATCAGGGGGCAGGCGTATGATGGAGCAAGAACTATGTCTGGTCACTTATCAGGGCTGCAGGCAAGGGTCAAACAACAGTGCTCTCAAAAAGCATTTTATGTGCACTGCTGTGCGCACAATTTAAATCTCATCCTCTTGGATGCAGCATGTTCCTCGTGCAGCGCAAAACTGTTTTTCGGCACACTGGAATCCCTCTACTCATTCCTCCCTTCCAGCCTCTCACGATTTAAGATACTGGAGGAAGAACAGGCCAACGTGCAACTAGAGGAAACAATACTAACATTAAAAAATGTATCTGATACAAGATGGGCATCCAGGAAGCAGGCCACCGAAGCAGTAATGCACAGTTTACCTACTATAATTGCGGCCTTATAAAGGATTAAAGAACATAACCACACTTCACCAAAGAGCCTCTGAAGCAGATGGACTCCTTCACAAGATAAGCACATTTGAATTCAATGTTATGCTGTGCTTTTGGAACGCGATACTGGGGAAGTATGGAGCTAGAACAGTCTCATAATTCACAAATGCACAGGACAAGTTTTACAAATACACACACCGTTTCACAAATGCACAGAACAATTCACACGTGCGTAGGACAAGATATACAAATGTATTTTTGATGCACACACAAATATAACATGATTTACAAATGTTTTTTTGTCTGTGAGCTGCGCTGGATTTGTGTGTGACTTTTGAGACTCCCCTGACGTGACTAGATCCACAAATACGCTTTTTTTAACACGGAAGGATCTGCAACCAATCAGATTAAAGGGGCGGATACACCTGCTGTTTGAACTGCGTTCGCTTAGAAAAGTGATTCATATTTCGAGTTGGTGGAGTAAAGATAAATAAACATCAACAGGAGATAAAAGATAAATAAAAAGGATGGAGAGGAGGTCACTGTTCTGATTTTCTTGTGATCTAAAGAAAACAGCGCGATCTGAGATGGTTTGTGAGGCCGTTCAACCAGAGCCGTTAGGAGACTGCACTCCAAGTCCTGCCGATGCAGCAACTGATGATGAAAAACAGCAGAGATATTTATGTATTTGCTCCGTTTGGTTTGACTATGTGTTACTTTGTCCCGCTGATTCAGAACCAGACGGACCGCAGCAGAGAGCTGCTGCGGTACCTGCTCGTCCCCGTCATGACGGGGGACGAGCTGCAGCAGCCAGGTGGAGCAGCAGCGCATGTCTTCAGGAGATTAATTTACCGAAATATCTGGAGTAAAGTCGGTATCAGTCGACTGATAACCGAAGAACCTCTGTATCCAGCTCATGATCGGTGGACTAAACCCCGACCAGCATCACTGCTGCATCTTCCCATGAGCATGACTCTGCACCGGGAATGTGTTGATCTGCCACCGCTGTTTTGACACATGTTTGTCTCTGTGTGGTGGCAATGTCACATCATAAATGTGAGGATAACAGCTGCTTGTTTCTGACCTTCACGTCTGGTCACTGTGGTCAGCTGGTGTCTGACCGGGACCACCGCCGCTAGTGGCCAGAGCCAGAACGACCTGCAGCAATATTCACCCCCGTCAACAGGCTCGTTCTCCTGAAAGACTCCTGTAGTTCAAATACAGAAATATCTCTGCTGTTTCTCATCATCAGTTGCTGCATCGGCAGGACTAGAGCTCTCCCGACGGCTCTGGTTGAACGGCCCCACAAACCATCTCCGATCGCGCTGTTTTATTTACCAAGATCACAAGAAAATCAGGGCAGTGATCTCCTCTCCAGCCTGTTTATTTATCTTTTATCTCCTGTTGATGTTTATTTATCTTGACTCCACCAACTCGAAATATTAATCACTTTTCTATGTGAACAGCGCTAACGCAGTTCAAACAGCAGGTGTATCCGCCCCTTTAATCTGATTGGTTTAGAGTAAATCGTCCCCCACGTGGGTAGCACTCTTATGATTGGCTGGAACAAAGGAAGACATCTGATTGGTTGCAGATCCTTCCGTGTTAAAAAAAACCTATTTGTGGATCTAGCCACGTCAGAGGAGTCTCAAAAGTCACACACAAATCCAGCGCAGCTCACAGACAAAAAAACATTTGTAAATCAGGTTATATTTGTGTGTGCATCAAAAATACATTTGTATATCTTGTCCTACGCATGTGTGAATTGTTCTGTGCATTTGTGAAACGGTGTGTGTATTTGCAAATCGGTCTGTGCATTTGTAAAACTTGTCCTGTGCACGTGTGAAACGGTGTGTGTATTTGCAAATCGGTCTGTGCATTTGTAAAACGTGTCCTGTGCATTTGTGAATTATGAGACTGTTCTAGCTCCATAGGGAAGACATATACATTGTCCAAATACCTCCAAAAAGAATCTCTGGACATTAACACAGCTGTTCAGCTGATTGACAGCTGCATGGGACAGATCAAGGAAATGCGCACAGATGGTTCGTTTGAAGAAACGGTTAAAATGGGGACTGACATGGCCATGAGGTGCAACTCTTCCACAGAGTTCAGAGACGTCAGAGGCCGCAGACGTAAACGCTTCCATGACGACATGACAGAATATGAGGTGATCCAGGATCCAAAAACGCGCTTCAAAGTGGAATTTTATTTCCATGTCCTAGACATCCTTGTACAGCAGTTTGAGAAACGCTTCACAGATTTTCGCCAAATGGCTAAACTTTTTTTCATTTTGAATCCAAAAAACTTCAGCACAGAAGACGCAGCCATACAAATCCAGGATCTAGCCAACTTCTATGCTGGAGACGTGTCCACAGCTGAGCGTGTCTTAGATCAGGGGTTCTTAACCTTTCTGACCTTGGGGCCCAATTTTTTCAGTACAGAGTGGCCCGGGGCCCATTAAATATTAACACTGTATAGCAGGGGTATTCAACTAAAACTTTAAGAGGTCCATTTAGAGAAAATTTACTCAAGCGAAGGTCCAGAACATCATAATAATATATTATATATATATATATATATATATATATATATATATATATATATTCAAGTAGCCTCATAGTTGTATCAACATCTGCATCTGACTGTTATATTAAAAAAAGTAAATATTTGCCACTTAACATGTGTACCTTAAAAATAAAATAGATTTTATTTTATTTTTCAAATGCTATCTTATTTTATTTCTCTACCAGTAGTTTAAATTTCCCCTTTTCTTTTTTAATTGTCTCAACACATTTTTATACTAAATGAATATAAACACATCTTAACAATTTAACAGTTTTGCAGTTTCTCTTTCTTCCCCTCTTATAATCGTATGCCCCCACTTTCTTTTTAAATCTGGGCTGGATGGTGTCAGGTTCTCATATGCATGAGAAGGTGCTCATTGTTGAGCCTGGAACGATATTTAGTTTTAATTCTGTTCATTGTGGAGAAAGCTGCTTCACAGCTGTATCTGGACCCAAACATGGTCAGGATGTTTTAAGATGGTCAGTTTATTTTCTGTGACTTCAGTTCAGACTTGAGTGGATATGTTTGATGAAAAACTTTGTGTTTTGTTTCAGTGGCGTTTCACTTTTGCACTTTGAACGCCACGGTCTCTGAACGTATGAGACACTGGTTTTGTCCCAGTGGGAAGACTGAACCAGGATGAATCTGTCCAATCCGGGTTGAACTTCCCTTTCCACCTGTTACGCTTCTCATCTCTGTATATAGAGTCAAGCTAATTACCGTATTTTGACGACCATACAGGCGCCGTGTGGAAAGGCGCACCCTCAGTTTTGTGTGTGTCATTTCTGGATTTAAAACACACACACGGCGCGCCATGTGGATAAGCGCCCTCTACACACACGGAGCGCCGCCTTACAACACACACACAAGCATACAAGTGTGCATATTTAAAAATAGAGCGAGGACAAAACTTAGTTTTATTTTACTTTAAGCCATTTACATTAATAAGTTGTCAGGACTCGGTGTGTCGGGTTTTATCCGAGCCTGATCAGCTGCAGCGGCCAGAGCCCGCAGCTCTCTGGTCGCGCTGCAGCCGAGTCACTTTACGATGCTTTTTCGAAAGCCCGAACAGTCCAGTCCAGCAGACACGACAGCCCACGCATCTACATGTACCATCTTTCACCAGTAAGGCTGGTAACGACGGAGCGGCAGCCTCAGCCGACCTCCCCGGCCGCGGGGACGCGTCAGGATAAATGATCACGCCGCACTCGCTCGCTCTGGGCGCAGACCCAAGTAATCGATCCCTGATCCTGGCGGATCTAAACGTACTCTGTGCAAAATGAAGGATTCACTCTGTAAATACACACCATTTCTCTTACTATTACACGTACAGCTAGCTGAGTGTCTTCTTCTCCTCATTTGGTCGGGAGTTGCTATGCAGTCCCGCGGCCCACACGTACAAAACAGAATTCTTTTTGCGGCCCACTAGGTGGCGCTCGCGGCCCAAGTGTGGCACTATGGTTAAGAATCACTGTCTTAGATTAATTCAACTTGTTCCGTACTGTGTGCAGTGACATTGATATCAGGCTCAAGACGACAGATGCTGTTCTGCCATTCCTGATCAGCAGGGACATGGAAAGGTCTTTCCCCAACGTCAGCATTTTGTACAGGATTTACCAGACTTTACCAGTCACCAGCACAAATGCCGAGCAGAGTTTCAGCAGGCTGAAGGCTGAAGTCTCCGGGCATGCATGGATGAGGCCAGGCTATCAAACCTCACCTTGCTCTCCATCGAGAGGGAAATCCCCATAGATAAGAGCAAGGTGATTGAAAGGTTTGCGGCGATGAAGAACCGGCTGATGGCGTTATGATGAGGCCACACACATACTGTAAATAGTTTGTATTTGAAAAAGTTTTAAAATTAAAGTTTTTGCATTTCCGATCGTTCAATGTGTACTTTTTAGATTTTTATCTCCAGGTTGATACTTATATCTTAAAGTTTAGGCTTATAATTAGGTTTGACATAATGATTGGTAAATCCATGGTGCTGAAACCTCATGTGATGGTTCTGACTGTGTTGCTGCTGCTGTGGTTGTGTGTCAGAGGCCTGATCTGTGGCATTTTTTTAGTGATTATGTTTTAACGGGGTGTTTTAGGCCACAAGGGCCCATCTAGAATGCTTCGCCCCCCCTAGGCTGGGACCCCTGCTCCGCCCCTGCATATACTAAATAAATAATGTAATGTAGTGAAACAAAATTCTTTAAAATCTGATTATTCAGAAATCATGTGATCAGCCCCAATTTCTGATCACATGATCCGACCGGGAAATCACTATTGTTAGACATTCTTGCACAATACGCAAGTACGTTTTGATCCACTTCAAATGTTTTCAACCAAGAGACCAGTTCAGGGTTGATTCTGGACAACCCAGAACCATTGTCCAAAGTGAACTTAAGGAGTAGGTGATGGTCCTTTCAGATCAGCTCATAGCTGTCTGGCCAGTGCCTGAATAAACACATTAACTCACAACAAAATTCCAGCAGCTTTGGGTCCAGATGTTCAAGTAGAAACATTGGCATGAGAACGGATGAGCAGATTTAATCAGTATGAAGGTAAACGTTCATCAACATTAGCCCAGCTAATGAGCAGTTAGCTCACGGTAACTCTGCTCCAGCAGCTGCTGGGCCAGTTGTACGTCTGTGTTGTAGGTCTGTGTTGGAGGTCTGGTCTGTGTTGGAGGTCTGTGTTGGAGGTCTGGTCTGTGTTGGAGGTCTGGTCTGTGTTGGAGGTCTGTGTTGGTGGTCTATGTAGGAGGTCTGTGTCGTAGGTCTGTGTTTGAGGTCTGTGTTGTTGGTCTGGTCTGTGTTGGAGGTCTGTGTTGTAGGTCTGTGTTGGAGGTCTGTGTTGGAGGTCTGTGTTGGAGGTCTGTGTTGGAGGTCTGTGTTGGAGGTCTGTGTTGGAGGTCTGTGTTGGAGGTCTGTGTTGGAGTTCTGTGTTGGAGGTCTGTGTTGGAGGTCTGTGTTCTAGTTCTGTGTTGGAGGTCTGTGTTGGAGGTCTGTTCTGTGTTGGAGGTCTGTGTTGGAGGTCTGTGTTGGAGGTCTGTGTTGGAGGTCTGTGTTGGAGGTCTGTGTTGGAGGTCTGTTCTGTGTTGGAGGTCTGTGTTGTAGGTCTGGTCTGTGTTGGAGGTCTGTGTTGGAGGTCTGTGTTGGAGGTCTGTGTTGGAGGTCTGTGTTGGAGGTCTGTTCTGTGTTGGAGGTCTGTGTTGTAGGTCTGGTCTGTGTTGGAGGTCTGTGTTGGAGGTCTGGTCTGTGTTGGAGGTCTGTGTTGGTGGTCTATGTAGGAGGTCTGTGTCGTAGGTCTGTGTTTGAGGTCTGTGTTGTTGGTCTGGTCTGTGTTTGAGGTCTGTGTTGTTGGTCTGGTCTGTGTTGGAGGTCTGTGTTGTAGGTCTGTGTTGGAGGTCTGTGTTGGAGGTCTGTGTTGGAGGTCTGTGTTGGAGGTCTGTGTTGGAGGTATGTGTTGGAGGTCTGTGGTGGAGGTCTGTGTTCTAGTTCTGTGTTGGAGGTCTGTGTTCTAGTTCTGTGTTGGAGGTCTGTGTTGGAGGTCTGTTCTGTGTTGGAGGTCTGTGTCGTAGGTCTGTGTTGGAGGTCTGTGTTGGAGGTCTGTGTTGGAGGTCTGTGTTGGAGGTCTGTTCTGTGTTGGAGGTCTGTGTTGTAGGTCTGGTCTGTGTTGGAGGTCTGTTCTGTGTTGGAGGTCTGTGTTGGAGGTCTGGTCTGTGTTGGAGGTCTGTGTTGGAGGTCTGTGTTGGAGGTCTGTGTTGGAGGTCTGTGTTGGAGGTCTGCGTTGGAGGTCTGTTCTGTGTTGGAGGTCTGTGTCGTAGGTCTCCTGTTGGAGGTCTGTGTTCTAGGTCTGTGTTGGAGGTCTGTTCTGTGTTGGAGGTCTGTGTTGTAGGTCTGGTCTGTGTTGGAGATCTGGTCTGTGTTGGAGGTCTGTTCTGTGTTGGAGGTCTGTGTTGGAGGTCTGGTCTGTGTTGTAGGTCTGGTCTGTGTTGGAGGTCTGTGTTGGAGGTCTGGCCTGTGTTGGAGGTCTGTGTTGGAGGTCTGGTCTGTGTTGTAGGTCTGGTCTGTGTTTGAGGTCTGTGTTGTAGGTCTGTGTTGGAGGTCTGCTCTGTGTTATTGGTCTGTGTTATAGGTCTGTGTTGGAGGTCTGGTCTGTGTTGGAGGTCTGTGTCGGAGGTCTGTGTCGGAGGTCTGGTCTGTGTTGGAGGTCTGTGTTGTAGGTCTGGGTTGTAGGTCTGTGTTGGAGGTCTGGTCTGTGTTGGAGGTCTGGTCTGTGTTGGAGGTCTGTGTTATAGGTCTGTGTTGAAGGTCTGTGTTGGAGGTCTGTGTCGGAGGTCTGTGTTGTAGGTCTGGTCTGTGTTGGAGGTGTGGTCTGTGTTGGAGGTCTGTGTTGGAGGTCTGTGTTGGAGGTCTGTGTTGAAGGTCTGTGTCGGAGGTCTGTGTCGGAGGTCTGTGTCGGAGGTCTGGTCTGTGTTGGAGGTCTGTGTTATAGGTCTGTGTTGGAGGTCTGTGTCGGAGGTCTGTGTCGGAGGTCTGTGTCGGAGGTCTGTGTCGGAGGTCTGTGTCGGAGGTCTGTGTCGGAGGTCTGTGTTGGAGGTCTGTGTCGGAGGTCTGTGTTGTAGGTCTGTGTTGGAGGTCTGGTCTGTGTTGTAGGTCTGTGTTGGAGGTCTGTGTTGGAGGTCTGTGTTCTAGTTCTGTGTTGGAGGTCTGCGTTGGAGGTCTGTGTTGGAGGTCTGTGTTGGAGGTCTGTGTTGGAGGTCTGCGTTGGAGGTCTGCGTTGGAGGTCTGTGTCGTACGTCTGTGTCGGAGGTCTGTGTCGGAGGTCTGTGTTGGAGGTCTGTGTTGGAGGTCTGGTCTGTGTTGGAGGTCTGGTCTGTGTTGGAGGTCTGGTCTGTGTTGGAGGTCTGTGTTGGAGGTCTGTGTTGTAGGTCTGGTCTGTGTTGGAGGTCTGGTCTGTGTTGGAGGTCTGGTCTGTGTTGGAGGTCTGTGTTGGAGGTCTGTGTTGGAGGTCTGCTCTGTGTTATAGGTCTGTGTTATAGGTCTGTGTTATAGGTCTGTGTTGGAGGTCTGTGTCGGAGGTCTGTGTCGGAGGTCTGTGTTGTAGGTCTGGTCTGTGTTGGAGGTCTGGTCTGTGTTGGAGGTCTGTCTCGGAGGTCTGTGTCGGAGGTCTGGTCTGTGTTGTAGGTCTGTGTTGTAGGTCTGTGTTGGAGGTCTGTGTTGGAGGTCTGTGTTGGAGGTCTGCGTTGGAGGTCTGCGTTGGAGGTCTGCGTTGGAGGTCTGTGTCGTACGTCTGTGTCGGAGGTCTGTGTTGGAGGTCTGTGTTGGAGGTCTGGTCTGTGTTGGAGGTCTGGTCTGTGTTGGAGGTCTGTGTTGGAGGTCTGGTCTGTGTTGGAGGTCTGGTCTGTGTTGGAGGTCTGGTCTGTGTTGGAGGTCTGTGTTGGAGGTCTGTGTTGGAGGTCTGCTCTGTGTTATAGGTCTGTGTTATAGGTCTGTGTTATAGGTCTGTGTTGGAGGTCTGTGTCGGAGGTCTGTGTCGGAGGTCTGTGTTGTAGTTCTGGTCTGTGTTGGAGGTCTGGTCTGTGTTGGAGGTCTGTCTCGGAGGTCTGTGTTGGAGGTCTGGTCTGTGTTGGAGGTCTGCTATGTGTTATAGGTCTGTGTTGGAGGTCTGTGTCGGAGGTCTGTGTCGGAGGTCTGGTCTGTGTTGGAGGTCTGTGTTGTAGGTCTGTGTTGGAGGTCTGTGTTGGAGGTCTGTGTTGGAGGTCTGGTCTGTGTTGGAGGTCTGTGTTGGAGGTCTGGTCTGTGTTGGAGGTCTGTGTTGTGCAAGCTCCTACTTCTCATGAACTAGTTCAAAGTTCAGTTCACATAGTTTAAAAATGAACTGTTCACCAATAGTTCACCATTTTCATTTTGAACTAGTTCAAATTCAGTTCATTTCAATATTTTTAGGTACGAAGTACCTAAAAAGTACGAAGTACGAAGTACGAATGAAAAGCCCCCCTATCCTAAAACTGTTCACCGTATACCAGTGGTCTTCAGCCCTCGTCCTCAGGACCCTGTCCTGCATGTTTTAGATATTTCCCCTCAGAACCCTGATATAAATTACTGTCATTAACAGACTTGTACAGACCTGGATGACAAGCTGATGACGGCCATTAATTAGAATCACGTGTGATGATGCAATGAAACATGTAAAACATGCAGGACAGGGTTGGAGAGCCCTGCTGAATACAATCATGTACTGTATTGTCCTAGTGGCGTTTCAACTTTATTCAGAGGCTCTAAATCTCCAACATTGTAGTGCATTATCAATTTGTCCACCTGTTACTGGGAAATCAGACCTCTTGGTCTTTCTGCGAACTTTTTTGATTGTTAAGGACTCGCAGATATTTCCTCACACTGGACTGATGCTTTAACTCCACATGACGTTTCAAATTTGAAGTTGACGAGGCAGACCCTTGGACTTGTTTTCTCAGCGCAGGTGGACATAATTAGCACAGAAAGGTTAGTTTCATACCGTCAGACTCTTTGGGAGACGATGTGTAAAATTCCCGCTGATAGTGATAAACGGATCATCATCTGACGGCTCGCTGACGCTGCGTCTGCAACGTCTCTCTTCACCCGTCAAGGCTAATTTATGGTTCCGCGTTAAATCGACGGCGAAGACTACGGCGTAAGGTACGCGGCGACGCGAACCATACGGTCCGCACGCCGCGTACCCTACGCCGTGGGTCCGCGTTGGTGTAACACGGAACCATAAATCAGCCTACATTCGTAAAGACTGCAACGGGCTCGTCGAGTATTTTAAATGTACGCTGGTGAAATGAGAAGGATTATTCCGTAATAATTGGACCTAAACAGTGAAGCTGCAACTCACATAATCTGAACAGTTCAAATTCCAGTTCATGATCTGCAGAATGAACAAGTTCACGTTCAAGTTCTTTATGTGTAAATATGTTGCGTTCAGTTCAACGTTCTCACAGAAATGAACGTGTTCAATGAACGCGTTCATGCACACCACTGGTTGGAGGTCTGTGTTGGAGGTCTAGTCTGTGTTGGAGGTCTTTGTTGGAGGTCTGGTCTGTGTTGGAGGTCAGTGTTGGAGGTCTGTGTTGGAGGTCTGTGTTGGAGGTCTGTGTTGGAGGTCTGTGTTGGAGGTCTGTGTTGGAGGTCTGTGTTGGAGGTCTGGTCTCTGTTGGAGGTCTGGTCTGTGTTGGAGGTCTGGTCTGTGTTGGAGGTCTGTGTTGGAGGTCTGCTCTGTGTTATAGGTCTGTGTTGGAGGTCTGTGTCGGAGGTCTGTGTCGGAGGTCTGGTCTGTGTTGGAGGTCTGGTCTGTGTTGGAGGTCTGGTCTGTGTTGGAGGTCTGTGTTGTAGGTCTGTGTTGGAGGTCTGTGTTGGAGGTCTGTGTTGGAGGTCTGTGTTGGAGGTCTGGTCTGTGTTGGAGGTCTGTGTTGGAGGTCTGGTCTGTGTTGGAGGTCTGGTCTGTGTTGGAGGTCTGTGTTGTAGGTCTGTGTTGGAGGTCTGTGTTGGAGGTCTGTGTTGGAGGTCTGTGTTGGAGGTCTGGTCTGTGTTGGAGGTCTGTGTTGGAGGTCTGGTCTGTGTCGGAGGTCTGGTCTGTGTTGGAGGTCTGTGTTGTAGGTCTGTGTTGGAGGTCTGTGTTGGAGGTCTGTGTTGGAGGTCTGTGTTGGAGGTCTGGTCTGTGTTGGAGGTCTGTGTTGGAGGTCTGGTCTGTGTTGGAGGTCTGGTCTGTGTTGGAGGTCTGTGTTGTGCAAGCTCCTACTTCTCATGAACTAGTTCAAAGTTCAGTTCACATAGTTTAAAAATGAACTGTTCACCAATAGTTCACCATTTTCATTTTGAACTAGTTCAAATTCAGTTCATTTCAATATTTTTAGGTACGAAGTACCTAAAAAGTACGAAGTACGAAGTACGAATGAAAAGCCCCCCTATCCTAAAACTGTTCACCGTATACCAGTGGTCTTCAGCCCTCGTCCTCAGGACCCTGTCCTGCATGTTTTAGATATTTCCCCTCAGAACCCTGATATAAATTACTGTCATTAACAGACTTGTACAGACCTGGATGACAAGCTGATGACGGCCATTAATTAGAATCACGTGTGATGATGCAATGAAACATGTAAAACATGCAGGACAGGGTTGGAGAGCCCTGCTGAATACAATCATGTACTGTATTGTCCTAGTGGCGTTTCAACTTTATTCAGAGGCTCTAAATCTCCAACATTGTAGTGCATTATCAATTTGTCCACCTGTTACTGGGAAATCAGACCTCTTGGTCTTTCTGCGAACTTTTTTGATTGTTAAGGACTCGCAGATATTTCCTCACACTGGACTGATGCTTTAACTCCACATGACGTTTCAAATTTGAAGTTGACGAGGCAGACCCTTGGACTTGTTTTCTCAGCGCAGGTGGACATAATTAGCACAGAAAGGTTAGTTTCATACCGTCAGACTCTTTGGGAGACGATGTGTAAAATTCCCGCTGATAGTGATAAACGGATCATCATCTGACGGCTCGCTGACGCTGCGTCTGCAACGTCTCTCTTCACCCGTCAAGGCTAATTTATGGTTCCGCGTTAAATCGACGGCGAAGACTACGGCGTAAGGTACGCGGCGACGCGAACCATACGGTCCGCACGCCGCGTACCCTACGCCGTGGGTCCGCGTTGGTGTAACACGGAACCATAAATCAGCCTACATTCGTAAAGACTGCAACGGGCTCGTCGAGTATTTTAAATGTACGCTGGTGAAATGAGAAGGATTATTCCGTAATAATTGGACCTAAACAGTGAAGCTGCAACTCACATAATCTGAACAGTTCAAATTCCAGTTCATGATCTGCAGAATGAACAAGTTCACGTTCAAGTTCTTTATGTGTAAATATGTTGCGTTCAGTTCAACGTTCTCACAGAAATGAACGTGTTCAATGAACGCGTTCATGCACACCACTGGTTGGAGGTCTTTGTTGGAGGTCTGGTCTGTGTTGGAGGTCAGTGTTGGAGGTCTGTGTTGGAGGTCTGTGTTGGAGGTCTGTGTTGGAGGTCTTTGTTGGAGGTCTGGTCTCTGTTGGAGGTCTGGTCTGTGTTGGAGGTCTAGTCTGTGTTGGAGGTCTTTGTTGGAGGTCTGGTCTGTGTTGGAGGTCAGTGTTGGAGGTCTGTGTTGGAGGTCTGTGTTGGAGGTCTGTGTTGGAGGTCTTTGTTGGAGGTCTGGTCTCTGTTGGAGGTCTGGTCTGTGTTGGAGGTCTGTGTTGGAGGTCTGGTCTGTGTTGGAGGTCTGGTCTGTGTTGGAGGTCTGGTCTGTGTTGGAGGTCTGTGTTGGAGGTCTATGTTGGAGTTCTGGTCTGTGTTGTAGGTCTGTGTTGGAGGTCTGTGTTGGAGGTCTGTGTTCTAGTTCTGTGTTGTAGGTCTGGTCTGTGTTGGAGGTCTGTGTTCTAGTTCTGTGTTGTAGGTCTGGTCTGTGTTGGAGGTCTGTGTTGTAGGTCTGTGTTGGAGGTCTGTGTTGTAGGTCTGTGTTGGAGGTCTGTGTTGGAGGTCTGTGTTGGAGGTCTGTGTTCTAGTTCTGTGTTGGAGGTCTGTGTTGGAGGTCTGGTCTGTGTTGGAGGTCTGTGTTGGAGGTCTGTGTCGGAGGTCTGTGTTGTAGGTCTCTGTTGGAGGTCTGTGTTGGAGGTCTGTGTTGGAGGTCTGTGTTGGAGGTCTGTGTCGGAGGTCTGTGTTGTAGGTCTGTGTTGGAGGTCTGTGTTGGAGGTCTGTGTTGTAGGTCTGTGTTGGAGGTCTGTGTTGGAGGTCTGTGTTAGAGGTCTGTGTTGGAGGTCTGTGTTGGAGGTCTGTGTTCTAGTTCTGTGTTGGAGGTCTGTGTTGGAGGTCTGGTCTGTGTTGGAGGTCTGTGTTGGAGGTCTGTTCTGTGTTGGAGGTCTGTGTTGGAGGTCTGTGTTGGAGGTCTGTGTTGGAGGTCTGGTCTGTGTTGGAGGTCTGGTCTGTGTTATAGGTCTGTGTTGGAGGTCTGTGTCGGAGGTCTGTGTCAGAGGTCTGTGTTGGAGGTCTGCTCTGTGTTGGAGGTCTGTGTTATAGGTCTGTGTTATAGGTCTGTGTTGGAGGTCTGGTCTGTGTCGGAGGTCTGTGTTGGAGGTCTGGTCTGTGTTGGAGGTCTGGTCTGTGTTGGAGGTCTGGTCTGTGTTGGAGGTCTGTGTTATAGGTCTGTGTTGGAGGTCTGGTCTGTGTCGGAGGTCTGGTCTGTGTTGGAGGTCTGTGTTGTAGGTCTGTGTTATAGGTCTGTGTTGGAGGTCTGGTCTGTGTCGGAGGTCTGGTCTGTGTTGGAGGTCTGGTCTGTGTTGGAGGTCTGTGTTATAGGTCTGTGTTGGAGGTCTGTGTCGGAGGTCTGGTCTGTGTTGTAGGTCTGTGTTATAGGTCTGTGTTGGAGGTCTGGTCTGTGTCGGAGGTCTGGTCTGTGTTGGAGGTCTGTGTCGGAGGTCTGTGTCGGAGGTCTGGTCTGTGTTGGAGGTCTGTGTTGGAGGTCTGGTCTGTGTTGGAGGTCTGTGTTGGAGGTCTGGTCTGTGTTGGAGGTCTGTGTTGTAGGTCTGTGTTGGAGGTCTGTGTTGGAGGTCTGTGTTCTAGTTCTGTGTTGGAGGTCTGTGTTGGAGGTCTGTGTTGGAGGTCTGGTCTGTGTTGGAGGTCTGGTCTGTGTTGGAGGTCTGTGTCGGAGGTCTGTGTTGGAGGTCTTGTCTGTGTTGGAGGTCTGTGTTATAGGTCTGTGTTGGAGGTCTGGTCTGTGTTGGAGGTCTGTGTTGGAGGTCTGTGTTGGAGGTCTGTGTTCTAGTTCTGTGTTGGAGGTCTGTGTTGGAGGTCTGGTCTGTGTTGGAGGTCTGTGTTGGAGGTCTGTGTTGGAGGTCTGTTCTGTGTTGGAGGTCTGTGTTGGAGGTCTGTGTTGGAGGTCTGGTCTGTGTTATAGGTCTGTGTTGGAGGTCTGTGTCGGAGGTCTGTGTCAGAGGTCTGTGTTGGAGGTCTGCTCTGTGTTGGAGGTCTGTGTTATAGGTCTGTGTTATAGGTCTGTGTTATAGGTCTGTGTTGGAGGTCTGGTCTGTGTCGGAGGTCTGTGTTGGAGGTCTGGTCTGTGTTGTAGGTCGGGTCTGTGTTGGAGGTCTGGTCTGTGTTGGAGGTCTGGTCTGTGTCGGAGGTCTGGTCTGTGTTGGAGGTCTGTGTTGTAGGTCTGTGTTATAGGTCTGTGTTGGAGGTCTGGTCTGTGTCGGAGGTCTGTGTTGGAGGTCTGGTCTGTGTTGTAGGTCGGGTCTGTGTTGGAGGTCGGGTCTGTGTTGGAGGTCTGGTCTGTGTTGGAGGTCTGGTCTGTGTTGGAGGTCTGGTCTGTGTTGGAGGTCTGTGTTATAGGTCTGTGTTGGAGGTCTGGTCTGTGTCGGAGGTCTGGTCTGTGTTGGAGGTCTGTGTCGGAGGTCTGTGTCGGAGGTCTGGTCTGTGTTGGAGGTCTGTGTTGGAGGTCTGGTCTGTGTTGGAGGTCTGTGTTGTAGGTCTGTGTTGGAGGTCTGTGTTGGAGGTCTGTGTTCTAGTTCTGTGTTGGAGGTCTGTGTTGGAGGTCTGGTCTGTGTTGGAGGTCTGGTCTGTGTTGGAGGTCTGGTCTGTGTTGGAGGTCTGGTCTGTGTTGGAGGTCTGGTCTGTGTTGGAGGTCTGGTCTGTGTTGGAGGTCTGGTCTGTGTTGGAGGTCTGGTCTGTGTTGGAGGTCTGTGTTGGAGGTCTGGTCTGTGTCGGAGGTCTGGTCTGTGTTGGAGGTCTGGTCTGTGTTGGAGGTCTGGTCTGTGTTGGAGGTCTGTGTTGGAGGTCTGGTCTGTGTCGGAGGTCTGGTCTGTGTTGGAGGTCTGGTCTGTGTTGGAGGTCTGGTCTGTGTTGGAGGTCTGGTCTGTGTTGGAGGTCTGGTCTGTGTTGGAGGTCTGGTCTGTGTTGGAGGTCTGTGTCGGAGGTCTGTGTTGGAGGTCTGGTCTGTGTTGGAGGTCTGGTCTGTGTTGGAGGTCTGGTCTGTGTTGGAGGTCTGGTCTGTGTTGGAGGTCTGGTCTGTGTTGGAGGTCTGTGTCGGAGGTCTGTGTTGGAGGTCTTGTCTGTGTTGGAGGTCTGTGTTATAGGTCTGTGTTGGAGGTCTGGTCTGTGTCGGAGGTCTGGTCTGTGTTGGAGGTCTGTGTTGGAGGTCTGGTCTGTGTTGGAGGTCTGTGTTGTGCAAGTTCCTACTTCTCATGAACTAGTTCAAAGTTCAGTTCACATAGTTTAAAAATGAACTGTTCACGTTCATAGTTCACCATTTTCATTTTGAACTAGTTCAAATTCAGTTCATTTCAATATTTTTAGGTGAGAAGTACGAATGAAACGCCCCCCTATCCTAAAACTGTTCACCGTATACCAGTGGTCTTCAGCCCTCGTCCTCAGGACCCTGTCCTGCATGTTTTAGATATTTCCCCTCAGAACCCTGATATAAATGACTGTCATTAACAGACTTGTACAGACCTGGATGACAAGCTGATGACGGCCATTAATTAGAATCACGTGTGATGATGCAATGAAACATGTAAAACATGCAGGACAGGGTTGGAGAGCCCTGCTGAATACAATCATGTACTGTATTGTCCTAGTGGCGTTTCAACTTTATTCAGAGGCTCTAAATCTCCAACATTGTAGTGCATTATCAATTTGTCCACCTGTTACTGGGAAATCAGACCTCTTGGTCTTTCTGGGAACTTTTTTGATTGTTAAGGACTCGCAGATATTTCCTCACACTGGACTGATGCTTTAACTCCACATGACGTTTCAAATTTGAAGTTGACGAGGCAGACCCTCGGACTTGTTTTCTCAGCGCAGGTGGACATAATTAGCACAGAAAGGTTAGTTTCATACCGTCAGACTCTTTGGGAGACGATGTGTAAAATTCCCGCAGATAATGATAAACGGATCATCATCTGACGGCTCGCTGACGCTGCGTCTGCAACGTCTCTCTTCACCCGTCAAGGCTGATTTATGGTTCCGCGTTAAATCGACGGCGAAGACTACGGCGTAAGGTACGCAGCGACGCGAACCATACGGTCCGCACGCCGCGTACCCTACGCCGTAGGTTCCGCGTTGGTGTAACACGGAACCATAAATCAGCCTACATTCGTAAAGACTGCAACGGGCTCGTCGAGTATTTGAAATGTGCGCGCCGCCCGCTGGTGAAATGAGAAGGATTATTCCTTAATAATTGGACCTAAACAGTGAAGCTGCAACTCACATAATCTGAACAGTTCAAATTCCAGTTCATGATCTGCAGAATGAACAAGTTCACGTTCAAGTTCTTTATGTGTAAATATGTTGCGTTCAGTTCAACGTTCTCACAGAAATGAACGTGTTCAATGAACGCGTTCATGCACACCACTGGTTGGAGGTCTGTGTAGGTGACCTTACAGACTGAAGGTGCAGTTTTCTTTGTCCAGTCTGTGGATTCTACTGAGAATCTTTTAAACTGGACTGAACTCCCCAGAGATGGAAAAACATCCAGAATGGCTAGAGAGACTGGTCACGGTAAAATTAAGCATGGTTTATTCCAAAATAGAAAGCTCTAAGGCGAGACAGACAGGAGAAAGATAAAGACTTCATAAAAAGCAACAGAAGTGAAGAACAGAGCTCAGATGTTCACCAGATCCCTGCAGCTGCTGAACTCAGAAACTATTCTGGCATTGGGATTTAGCCTTTCACATCTGCAGGGAGCTATGACATCACACACCATCACACACATCACCTTCCTTCTGCAGCTCCATATCACCCAGCATTAAGCTGTAGGACAGATCTGTGCAGAGACGCAGCCTTCACGTCTCCGGCTCTGCCCCCAACCCAGCTGCCGGGACAAGGGAACTGTTGTGCTGGATCTCTGTGGGAACGGGATCAAAACTCTAGAAACTTCTGGAAAAAGACAGTCTGCTTTAAACAGGAGACACCATCATTTGTAGGTTAATTTCAATAACTTGACAGTTCCCAGAAGTTTCAGTGCGAGAGCAGCTACAGTCCTTCAACCATCGTCCAGTCCAAGTCCCAGCAGTCCTTTTCTTGTACAGAAACAGAAGTTCTGCTCCTTCAGAAGGTTCTTTCTGGCCCTGGATTGTATGTTCTGTGGCGTTCTGGTTTGTGCATTTGAATGACAGCATAGACAGTCCTGTAAGCCTGTTAAAAGACTTGAAGAATGATATTCACACGTGGAGCTGAACGACAGCAGAGAAGATGATGGAAGTAAAACTATTAGCAACAGTTTCATCTTTTTGACCAATTTCACCGACAGACAAGCTTCCTGTTTGTGCTTCTTGGCAGGAACTCATTACAAAAGAAGGCCTTGATAGGATTGTACATTTAAAACCAATTTAAATAGTTTTCATTAGCATTCAATTCTTTTTCTGTTTTTTAGAAAACTTCAAAGAACCCTGAAAAACAGGGCTGCTAACTATAATTAGGAATCTGTACATAAATATTCCTTACAAAACAGAACACAAAAATGAAACCAACACTAATTTCATGTTCATATAGAAAAATAAGCTTCTCTAGCAGTTCTTCTTTTAAATTGCTCTCTGCGTTAGTTCTCTGAGAGCTGACAAGTCGTCGCAGGATTTCAAACATTAAAACACAAGCATGCAGAAGTGAAGAGCAGAACACCGACACCTCAGAGACACCGGCCCCCCCGAGCCAGAGATCGGATATTCAGACCGGGACGGAGGAAGGAGGAATCCTTGAGAAGGACCAAGGAACAAGGAGAGGAGGAGTAAGGGGACTGTGGACCAGACAGGAAACAAAGAGATGGGGGGTGAGGAGACGAGTAAGGGGACAGGAAAGAAGGAAATGAGAAGTGACAAAGAAATAGTGAGAAGGAATGAAAGCAAAGGGGATGAAGAGGGTATGGGGGCAAGGAGTTCTGGGGATGAGGAGTTAAGGAGTGTGTGTGTGTGTGTGTGTGTGTGTGTGGGGGGGGGGGGGGTTGTGAAACAAGTCCTCCAAAAACAGTCAGTATTTAACGGATTGTACAAATTGTCTGGTGGTGTTTTTAACACGTCTTCTTTTTTTTTTCAGTTCATTCTTTTCAGCTTAAATATACAAAAAGTGCAGTCGCCTACATCAGCAAACTTATGAAAAACAGTTTGTGAGGGGGAGCTGTGGCGTGCACACTGTCAGGCGGGGCCGGGGCCGGGCCGGGGCCGGGCCAGGCCGCTCCGGCCCAGACGGTTGTGCTCCATGTGTTTCTGTACGTGTGCATGTGCAGATGTGCAGGAGGGGCTTCCTCTACTGCAGCGAGTCGCTGTTGTCCAGGCCCAGCCCGGCCATGTCTCCGTCGTCCTCTTCGTCCGCGCTGTCGTCCGTCTCGTCCTCGCTGTGGCCTCCCAGCATCACCTGCTGCACCGCCAGGGTGGCTCCGTCTGACGTCAGGCTCTGCAGCCCCTCCATGTTCATCGTCACCATGGTACCTGAGGGGGAGGAGACCGGCGGTAACAACAGAGTCCACTACATTTTACTCTACTGGTAGGAAGAAACATTTAAATAACGAAGGATAACGAAATGGCCGCCGGACCAGTCATTTGTTTGTGTGTCTGCATGTGAGCTCTGAATTTTCTTTATTTTATCTATTTTTCATACTGAAAATTCCAGCCAAGGAAAGTGCCTTTTATACATCAACTCTAGAGGTGCGCACCGGACTCCTTTTTGGCACCGTTGTGACCACCTTTGTCAAAAGACATTGTGACCAAAACCTGTCACATATGGTGTCATGGCGCCGCCTGGAGGGTCCGCAGGCTCAGCTGCTACTCCAAGACCCAAGCCTGAGATATACACGGCTGCTGACGGCAAGATCATTGTGGAGGATGAGTTTCTAAACTTTCTGGTCATTAAAATGAAGACAATGAGCCAGGATGAGCTTGTGTTGTTGGCTACAAGCCACTTCTCGTCTGAGTGGATTGCGAGTTCAAGGAAAGCCTTATTTGAACTCTGCCCAGGATCTACACAGCGCCTTGTTCAGCACAGAGGGGAGCAAAAGGACATGAATAACGTTAAAAGTTGCCTTGGTCTTCTAAATGAGTTTGGAGATAAAATCCCTCGTTTTGTGTCACATTATCTAGACGAACTGCCGCCTGTGTCATTTAACAGTATTGACGTTTCATGCCTGCTCGCTAAGATTGAGAGGGTATGTGCAGATGTAACTGTTATGAGGCAGAGTATGTCCGTGCAGGACAAAGTTTCTGATGAACTTCGGGCTGTGACAATGGACTTGAACCAGCGTGTGTGTGCGGTTGAGCAACATGGTCTGGACAGAGGGCGCTCGCCTGTTCCCCCTCAGATTGACGGAAGGACCCCTAATCAGGGTAAAGTTAACGAAAGAAGTGCTGAGATGGGGCCCAGGGCATCGGCTCAGCGGCAGCCTAGTGCGAGCAGACTGGCCAGCGAAGAGTGCTTCAGGGATCCAGAGAGTGCAGCGGAGGGGAGCAGAGGCGCTGCACCAGAGTCGCCAACATGGAGCACTGTGGCTAAGCGGGGTGGACGCCGTCTTCAGGCTGCTGAAGCACCTGTGCAGCCTAAGCCCAGGCTGAAATCTCGGCGAGATAAGAAAAGTGCTGTTGTCGGGACCGGCACTGGTGGTAATATCCGGACTGTAAAGACTAAGCTGGTGAGTGTGTTCGCCACAAAATTCATGCCTGACCTAAATGCAGTCACTTTGACAAACTATCTTAAAGACAAGCTCTGCCGCAATGTAACCTGTTTAAAGATAGACTCTACACACGGCCGCTTCAGCTCCTTCAAAATTTCTGCCGAGTGTAATGACGTGAAGGAATTGTATGATCCGGATTTTCTACGAGGCGCGTAAACCCAGGGCCACTGTTGGCTCAGGGGGAGGCATTGTGGAGGAGCCTGTGGTGTCTGTCATAAAACAGAGATGACAGTTTTTTTTCTCATGAGGGTTGTGTCATATAACACACGTGGCCTGCGTCTAGGACACACTGCAGCGGACAAGGTGCGGCGCCTAGTTTTTGACAAACTCCTTGAGGAAACTGACATTCTCTGTATACAAGAAACTTTTCTTGCCAAACAGGATCTGGACAAGCTTAACTCAGTTAACAGTAACTTCCATGGGGCAGGGGAGTCAACAACAGATCTGAGTTTGGGGTTTGTTCATGGCAGAATACCTGGTGGTGTTGCTATAATGTGGCATAAAAAATATGACCCTCTTATCAGTGTGATTAGATTGGGGGTAGATTGGTGTATAGCAATAAAAGTTGCTTATAATAATAATGTTTTTATAATTTTAAATGTATACACACCATATGAATGCCCCAGCAAAGAGGATGAATATCTTCAAAAGCTTGCTTTTATAAGCTCATTTATTGAAGAAAATGAATTTACCTGTATCTATGTAATGGGTGATATGAATGCAGACATTTCTGATAGGAAGTCCTTGTTTGGCCAATATCTGATTGAGTTCTGTCACGATAACAACCTCATTCTATCTAGTAAAGTCCTGTTGCCAGCAGACAGCTACACATATGTCAGTGAAGCTTGGAATACAACATCTTGGCTGGATCATATTATATGTACAGCTGATGCTCATGAATGTGTGGAGGAAGTTGAGATCTTGCATGGGCTTGCAACAACAGACCACATGCCTGTCTCCGTTATGCTGAATGCAGAAAGCCTACCTGTGTTGACCACTAATGATAATCATGATACTCATGGTGTGAAATTTGAGTGGGCTAGGCTCTCAGAGGATGACCTACGGTATTACCATGATTTGACTGAGCAGAGCTTAGGGAATACTGGAATTCCATATGATGCTATATTGTGTGGTAACATTAACTGTCCTAATCCAAAACACAATGAAGAACTATGTAAGATGTATGATAGAATTGTGAATGGTCTGAATAAGGCTTGTAAACCATTCTGTCAGAGAAGGGCTAAACGGCATAATCTCAGGCCAGGCTGGAATGAGTATGTGGACGGACTTCACCAGCAAGCCAGAGAAGCTTATAAAAACTGGGTTATCGCAGGCAAATCAAGGCATTAGGCCTGAGTGTGAAATTAAGAAACGGGCTGTTACTCGGTTCAAATATGCGGTGCGATTCATTAAGAGGAACGAACAGACCTTGAGAGCAAATTCTATGGCCAGAAAGCTGCAACAAAATGATGTTAAAGATTTTTGGAAAGAAGTCAAGATTATGAATGATAGTAAAATACATTTGCCATCTAGTATCGAAGGGGTAACTGGGAGTGTAAATATTGCTGCTTTATGGAAAAGACATTATATGGACCCTTTTAACTGTGTTAAAAGTGATGTTTTTATTGTTGGTGATGTTTCCCATGACAATGTGGATATTAGGCCTGATGAAGTCAGTTACTTCATTGGGAAATTGGCTTTAAATAAATCTTGTGGTCCCGATCAGATCACAGCAGAACATTTGAAATTTTCTAGCCCCAGAGTTTCTGTTTTACTTGCTTTGTGTTTTACGGGTATGTTGATGCATGGTACACTACCTGACTCTATGCTCTCAGTTCTGCTGGTGCCAGTTATTAAAAATAAAACAGGGAAGATATCCAGTATAGAAAATTATAGGCCCATTGCTCTGGCCAGTATATTGTCAAAAGTATTAGAAAAAATCTTATTAGATAGGCTACAGGAATATATAGTCGCCACAGATGATCAGTTTGGATTCAAGAGTAAACATGGCACTGACATGTGTATTTATGCTCTGAAAGAGGCTGTCAGTAGGTACAGAAAACATAACTCTACCATGTTTATGTGCTTCCTGGACGCCTCTAAAGCCTTTGACCGCATTAACCATGGTAAACTGTTTGTGAAACTACGTGAGCGAGGGGTCCCTCCTTATTTATTACGGGTTTTACATTTTTGGTACTCAAATCAAACCATGCAAATAAGATGGGGGAATACTACATCTGAACCCTTCCTAGTGACAAATGGGGTTAGACAGGGTGGGATTCTGTCACCTATGTTATTTAATTTGTACATGGATGAGCTCTCTAAAAGGCTTAAAGAGTGTAGGACTGGCTGTATGGTCGGAGAAAGGCTCATTAGTCATTTACTGTACGCTGATGACTTGGTCATCATGTCTCCCTACTCTGCTGGTCTGCAGCAACTGCTTAGAGTCTGCTCAGACTATGGGAAGCAGTTTGATATCAAGTATACCTCAAAAAAGACTGTGGTTATGATTGTAAAGACTAAGGAAGACCGGAAAAGAACATTCCCCACCTTTTTCCTGGCAGACAAAATGCTGAATGTTGTGGATAAGGTCACATATCTTGGTCACATCATCAGGGATGACCTTTGTGGTGATGATGATATTCAGCGACAGTACTGTAAACTGTACGCACAAGCAAATATGTTGGCACGTACATTTTTTATGTGTACTCATGATGTTAAAATTGCTTTGTTTAAAGCCTATTGTACTTCACTGTACACTGCCCACCTGTGGTGCAGCTACAGTAAGGCTAAGTTTAATAAGCTACGGGTGGCATACAACGATGCACTTAGAATTATCTTGAAGCTCCCTAGGTGGACGAGTGCCAGTCAGTTGTTTGTGCACAGTGGTGTTTCTACCTTAGACGCTGTCCTTAGGAATCTCATGTATCATTTTATGGCAAGGCTGAATGACTCAAAAAATGAAATAATTATGGCTTTAACCATGCCCAAAAAGAGCAGTACTAGGTTCTTTTCTAGTTTTTGGAGGCATTGGAGAGGGTGTTTGTATATTTTTTAGGTATGTTCTTATTCTGTCCTTTGTTGTTTTGTCTACTGTTGTTGTTGTCTCTTTTATTGTATTTATATGGACCTATTTGAGTCTGAAATAAAGATTGAATTGAATTAAAGTTGTGTTCAACTTTGATTATCCTTTGATTGGTGTCCAATGAAGGTCCTCAAGGGCCACTGTCCTGCACGTTTTAGATGTGTCCTTGCTCAAACACAGCTGATTGGATCACCATCAGCTTCTATCAATAGTCTACTGCTACTCCTTGGTCTATTAGAGCAGAGGAACCACAAATGGACATCCCTGGATTACGCTGAGAGGGTCCCAGATTGCGTTTGAGGCTTTAAGAGGGTATAAAGTGTAGACCAGTGGTCTTCAACCCTGGTCCTGAGGGCCCACTGTACTGCACGTTTTAGATGTTTGGCTGATTCTAATTAAAGGCCGTCATCAGCTGGTCATGACGGTCTGCAGAGTCTGTTCATGACACAGTAACTATCAGGGAAACATCTAAGACATGCAGGGAAGTGGGCCCTGAGAACCCGGGTTGAAGACTAGTCCTATGGATCATCTACAGTAGCCAACATCTGAAGCGGAGGTTGTCTGAAAACACCTATCCATCTTCTTTCGGGTTCAGGTCGTGGCAGCCTAAGCAGGGAAGTCCAGACTTCCCTCTCCCCAGACACTACGTCCAACTCATCTGAGGATATCCCAAGGTGTTCCCAAGCCAATCAGGGGACATAGTCCCTCTAGCGTGTCCTGGGTCTTCCCCGGGGTCTCCCCCCAGTAGGACATGCCCACTAGGGAGGCGTCGTCCTCAGATATCTGATAGCGATGTGGAGGAGCAGCAGCTCCTACTCTGAGCCCCTCCCAGATCCCAGAGTTTGTCCCCCTCTCTAAGGGAAACGGAGGAAACTGATCTTGTTCTTTGGGTCACTACCACAGCTCGTGACCATAGGTGAGGATAGGAACGTAGACCAGCTGGTAAAGTGAGAGCTTTTTCTTCACCACGACAGATCGTTGCAGAGTCCACATCACTGTGGATGCTGCAACGACCAGCCTGTCCATCTCCCGCTCCATTTAACCTAAGAATCTGTCCTAAGAAAAGAACAAATATTGTTCAAAATTCTTACATGACATACAAGTGTGGTTTGGATCCAGTTCAAATGTTGACGACTATATGAGTTCCAGTCCTGATTTAAGTGTAGTTTTGGTGTAGGGGGCGCTACTGCATACCATCTGGCATGGTAACCTGCTGAGAGCCTCCGCCAGCGATGGAGTCAGGCCAGAAGCGCTGCAGCGGTCGGTTCTGAGGCGTCTTCTTCTTGGCTTTGGGTGTCTCAGAAGAGCTGGCATCCAACATCGGCTGTAGAATCCGTCTGCGAGCGTTTATAAACCTAGAAAAAACAGAGTTATCAGGTTTACAGACCTGTGAACAAGACCCCAAGATACTTAGTCCTCCACTTGAGGCACCACCTCACTCACAACCTGGAGAGGACATTCCTTTACCCTTGGAACTGGAACACAGACATGTGTCAACCAAGACAGCCCTCCAACATCCAGAGCCTGGAGAACCTCAGGGTGGTTGTCATTCACCCCCAGGGTCCCACCATCATGGAGCCGTTTGCCTACCTAACTGATCACATGTTCCCCTGAGGCCCCAGAGCCCCAGCTCCCTCTGTGGAAGATGTTCCACCATCTGACAACAGAACCCCCCAGCCCACTGAGTCGCCTGACAGTTTGTCAGAATCTTGTCTTGTCCAACTGAAAGTCATTGTCCATGGCACCTTACCCAAGTCCAGCCACACATGGGTTTTCGCCTCAGCAACAGCCGACACAAACACAAGTCTGAGACCGAGTATCTTGGATTTGTTATCGGCATGCGCGGATTAATGCACAGGATTCCCTAGGCTGCAGCCTAGGGGCCCCACGTGTGGAGGGGCCTTTGGATTGGTCAGACTTTTTTTTTTTAATGTAAATACATTTGTCGTTCTTCCGTTACAATGCTGTCGCCTGTCAATCTAAAGGCTGATTTATGGTTCCGCGTTACACCAACGCAGAGCCTATGGCGTAGGGTAGGCTGCGACGCACACCGTACGGCGCATGTCGGCGCGTACCCTACGCCGTAGGTTCTGCGTCGATTTAACGCGGAACCATAAATCAGGCTTTACAGCGGCAAAATGTCCAACAAGAAACTCAGTGGCGCTCAGAAACAAGCGCAGGGGGGGAAAGAAAAAAGGGACAAGCAATTATTAATGAAGATTCCAAAGCTAACATGATATTTTAAGTCTGGTGGGTGACACACAGACATAGAAGAAGAAAAAACAAGCAGATGGCAACTGAACCGGACTGTGAGCAGTCGGGCCGTGACAGGTTCAGAGCAACAGACTCTTTTTGACTTGCCAGTGGGGAGCGATCATTTTCAAAATTCGGACTTGTAAAGAATAAACTGAGATCCACAATGGGCCCCAGAGGAAAAAATAGCCTAGGGGCCCATGACTACCTTAATTCTCCTCTGGTTATCGGTAATGGAGTTATCAAACCCAAAGTGCCCAAGGTCCATGCAATTGAATCCTATCCTCTGCCCCAGAGAAAAAAGCAGCTCCGGTCATTCCTGGGGAAATCTATCAGCAGTTCATCCCTCTATCTGCAGCACAGATCAGATATGACAGGATTGAGGCATCGCAGCCAGATCCAGTAGACAGGGGAGGCCGAGGCAGCATCTTTGGACATTCAGCAAATTTTAGGTACAAATCCAGTTCTACAGGACTGTCTCAGAAAATTAGAATATTGTGATTTTCTGTAATGCAATTAAAAAACAAAAATGTCATACATTCTGGATTCATTACAAATCAACTGAAATATTGCAAGCCTTTTATTACTTTAATATTGCTGATCATGGCTTACAGCTTAAGAAAACTCAAATATCCTATCTCAAAAAATTAGAATATTCTGGGAATCTTAATCTTAAACTGTAAGCCTTAATCAGCAATATTAAAATAATAAAAGGCTTGCAATATTTCAGTTGATTTGTAATGAATCCAGAATGTATGACATTTTTTTTTTTTTTTTTAATTGCATTACAGAAAATAAAGAACTTTATCACAATATTCAAATTTTCTGAGACAGTCCTGTATATAGTCTGGATTATGAAAAGCCTTTTATTTTGCAAACAGATGCCTTGGAGAGGGGTTTTGGAGCTGCTCTTCTCCAAGGACCATTAGCTTTCATAACCAGGAAGATGTTCCAAGAGAGGTTAGCTATGCTACGGTGGGGAAGGAAGCTTTGGCCATAAAGTGGCCTTTAGATTCTTTCAAATATGACCTCCTGGGAAGAAAGGTGGTTCTACAGACAGACCACAAACCCCTGCGATGTTTGCAACAGATGAAGGACACCAATGGCCGCATCACAAGATGGTACTTGGCTATGCAATCTTTCCGGTTGGTGGTCAAACACACCGGGCAGATTGATCATTGCCAACTACCTCTTTCACTGTACCAGCTCCAGTTCCGCTGAACAATAACATTCACATAAACCCACAACCCTGAACACAACACATATAGCATGGAACTACAAGACCATGCATGCAATGCAGTCAACACAACGGCAACTTTTGCCATTTTGTGTGCATGGGCGGTTTTCATGGATATTTATCCTAATTATCATATTCAAATTGATCTACTTGGGGGAGGAGAGCCATGCTCATGCATCCCAGTTCATTTTCACATTGATTGTGATGTTCAAAGAAGACGTATATGAATTGTTTTGAACTCCTCAATGTTTTTGAGAGCTGGTAAGATTTCTTTGTGAGGTTTTAAGATGAAATCCACGCAACTTTTGAACATGAGGCCCCTGGGTCCTCCAGGGTAAAGAGATTAAAGACTTGACAATGAGTTACTTCCTTCCAGAATCAGTAAACTCACTCTCTGATCTTTAAAAAGTCCTGCTCATTTCTTCCAGAACTTCTGTCAGTACTCCAGTTTAAGTGGAAAATGTGAACTTCAATGTTTGGAGGTGTGAGTGATTGTGGAGGTTTGAAGGGACCAACGTACCAGTTGTTGACCTGCAGTAGCGTCAGGTTGGTCTGCGAGGCGATCTGTTTCTTCTCATCCTCGGTTGGATAAGGATGCTGCAGGTGAAGAACACACAGGTGTTGTAGTTCTGATGCACTCAGGTGATGCAGGCAGGTGACACCATAAACACACACTCACCCCGATGTGCTGGAAGAGCCATGAGCGCATGACATTGGTGGCATGTTTGGGCAGGACGCCACGTTTGTTTTTGGTGGAACTGTCATCGTTGTTGAAGAGGTTCAGGTCCTGGTGGAACTGCAGCTGAAACTTGCAAACACAATTCCAGGTGAGCCTTGAATGTTCAGTCTGAAATATAACTGCAAACATTTTTAATGTTGATGTTGAGCACAGCAATAACGGTCCCAAGAACATCTCCCTGACTCCAGCTACCAGGATTCTTTTGGGTTTTTTTAACCCTGATTTTCCCCCCAGTGCTCCTACCTGAGCAGGTCCTGGCCGTTGCTCCGCCCACACTGAGCTCAAGTCTCCTTACTTGAGGAGTGAGCGGGAACTGGGCCCCGGCTGGCCAGATTAGCTATTAGGGTGTGGGTGCTGGAGTCATGGGGGAACTTCACGCACTCAGCACCCACAGCTCCCCGGCGGGAATTGAACCCTCTAGCTCTGAGCTAGCGCGGTGGCGCAGCTGCATTACCAGCTGCGCCACCGCGCCCCCTGCTACCAGGATTCTTTAAGACTTCATCATGACACTGTTACATGAAGGCCAGACGTCTTCTGGACGTCAAGTTGCAGTTTAATCAAAAGCAAACATTTAACTCTGTTTAGTCTGGATTCAGGAATAAAAGAAACTGAGTTGTCCATCCTACCATGGGCAGCTACAGATTCAGATGTTGGAGTTTGGGCCCTGTGGAACATGTGTGTGTAAGTGACAGGTCATGTGGCTCCCTGGATGTGGTACCTGGTTGTTCTGGAGTCGTATTGTTCCAGGGGACAGCGCCTGAGTGACCACCTGGCCCTGAGGAGTTAGCACGGTGACTGGCTGGTACACGGTTCCCCCTGAAATGCACACACTGGTATCACGTAATGTGCTGCATCATGGTCATCCCCATCTGGGCTGTACCTGAGCACTACCGACCTGCCACCACCTGGGTGGGGTTGACGGTTGTCACGGTGACGTTGCCTTGCTGCAGGGCTGAGGCTGGCACCATGATCTGTCCCTGGGGACTGAGGGTCCCTGAGATGGAGGTGGGGGTCTGCGGATCAGAGGGCTGTTAAAGCTCAGCTCCTGGTGGACGGTTCCGGCCGTGTGTCCGGTCCAGCTCAACCTCACCTGAGTCTTGGTGGGGGAGAAGTTCTGCTGGCTGGGGGAATACGGGCTACCGGGCTCACCGCTCAGCAGCGTCTCACTGTTCATCTTGGTCTTCAGACAGGCGATGTAGCGGCTGCAGAAGTCCTTGCAGAGGTCACTGACCTTCTCCAGTTCCAGCAAGTGGATCCGCAACACCTGGATGGCTTTCACCATCTGTTGAACACAAGAACCGCCTGAGATCTGAACTCCTCTCTCTAGAGACTCTGAGGATACGAACACGTTCAGGCCTCTTTGTATCAGCTGACATATCACAGGAACAGCATTAGCCTGGTCAGAGATTCCAGTTTGTTCGTGTGAACGAGAAGTCCCATCCACCAGAGTTGATCTCGGTGGTCCATGGGCTTCTGGACCTGGGGCCTCATCTATAAAGCTTGCTTGCGCACAAAAAGGGCTTGAAAGATGCGGAAGCCACCTTCTACGCAAAGCCTCGGATCTAAAAAGAAAAAACTAACCGAAAAATCTGCTTATCTTTACGGCAACCAGGACCCTCCCGTAAGAATTTACTTAAGACACGGGGAACTGGCGACGCAGGCTGTGAGGTGGTGAAATGAAGCCAGATTCATGTCATACTCTTAATAATGTCATCACATATCACAACATATATCAGACTTATAATAAAATAGCGCTGATCGTGTCCCTCTGTGTGTGAAGCCCAGCGTCAGTCAGGACTCTGCTGCTGCTGCTGCTGCAGCCTCGGTGACACGCCGGGAACCTCCTTCACCCACCGCTTTAGGAAAGAACAAATGAGGGGCTTCGTAGAGCGTTTAGGGGCTCCACGGAGCCTCTCATTTCTTCCCTAAAGGGACACAGATTTTTTTATATATATAATGAGTTTTACGCGCGCGTGAAACCTTTAGGTGCGGGCGTAAGCCTAAATTATGGTTCCGCGTTAAAACGACGCAGAGCCTACGCCGTAGGGTACGCTGTGACGCGCACCTACGGCGTAGGCTCTGCGTTGGTGTGACGCGGAACCATAAATCAGCCCTTAGCAGCTCTGAGGGGAGACCGGAGAGGAGGAGGGGGAGCGGGGGGTGAAGTGGGGCTGCGGGGCTGTTCTCGCATCGTCTTCAGGGTGTGTCGATGAGTTGCAATTAATGGCTGATCCTACCGTTAGTTTTTAAACTGTAAAAAGTGGGGGGGACAAAAACATGATGTTGAGAAGACGGGGGACATGTCCCCCCCTGTTGCGCCGGGGGACTCACGGCGTTCCGCGCAGCAATGGCGTGCTGCCACTCACACGCTTTATTTTATAGCCTACTATTTATTTTTCTACTTTTACTGTGACCACAAAATAATGTAGTTTTACTGTCCTCCACCTCATCCTCAACATCTCGATCTCAGATCTCAGTGAAATTCAGTACGGTGGCTGGATACTTCTCATTCATCCTGAAGCCAAACAGGCTACAGGAAGCCACTGCGCATGCTCAGCAGGCTCATTCATCTGCATAAACTGAAGTGGGCGTGTAGAGGGCGGGATATGAGGCGGAAAGATTGCGTGCACATGGTTTTATTGATCCGGATTTTTTTTTGCGCCCGGCATTTTCGGCTTTTGAGTGTACGTGCACTTTTAGTATGAATCCTACACAGTCCATTTTAAATGAGGGCCCAGGACGTTATTTTTCTACCCAATACAAGCCTCTAGTGTCGGGCAGCATGGCATAAACCAGGGTTCCCACTCTTTCCCTGAAATTAGTTTCCAGGACTTTTCTGGGACATTTTAAGCTAACATTTTATTTTAGGGTGCTCCTCTTCACTGTGGAAATAAATGAGGTTAAGTCTACGTGAAAAGACATTAATCTCTCTAATTTCTTCTCCCATCTATCTTTGCACATACACAGTATTTTAATACATCAGAATTCCTACAGTAGTTTTTCACTTACTTTCTTTTGTCAGACAATTAAACAAGTGTGAAATACTGGATAAAGTGCAGCCCACTGAAGATTATCTGTTAACTGCAATTAGCTCCTGCTCTGTGGAAATCAGAGTTGCATCCACTGCACACAGCCAATTCAGCAAACGACACGCCCATTCCAGCGATTCTCTGCCTGTCACTCAACGCAGAAAAGGGAGGAGCTTGTGGCCGTGGGAGAGAAAAACCTCACATCTAACAACACTTTTCAACTTCCAGTTGCTAGTTTTGTCTCTAAGCATTTAATCCTTAACAGCGTACGAAAAGTTGCTAAATCTAGCTCCAGTCAACTGGAAGCACTGGGTTAGAGCTCCGCTCTGAGCAGGAGATTTGATTGGCTGGTAGCGTCACGCGGGGCGTGAACCAGCCTTAATGTTTCCCAGATCAGGTGACAACAGATGTACATACGCAGAACTTTTAACCAATTTACATTCACTAACAAGCAACGCTTTGTCTGCCATTTCTAGGACTTTTTACCTTCTTTTCCTCATTTTCCATATGTTTTCCAGGACTCGAAAATTTACCAATCGTTTTCCGGGTTTTCCAGGAAGTGTCAGAACCCTGTAAATGTTCATCGCTGGCTTAGACCAGACTGAACACTGTCTGCTATTTGCCATGACGTCCCACAGCTTTGCCAAAGCGCCAACCATCTAAATTCTGGATTGAGGTCAATGTGGAACTGAGATTGGCTGCAGTTCCTCAATTGGCCGCTATAGGCTGCAAACGTGAGTCCATCTCCATCAACCTCCAAGTTAACATGTCCAACTTTACAGCAGAAATAAACATATTTGCAGTCTGGTACAAAAAACTGTTTTGGTCTCAATTGTTTGATTTCACACCCAAGGGGGTGAATGTTTCTGAATCGCACCAGAAGAGTTTGTATAAAGCAATAAATGCCTTTCTATGTCAACTCAGCCAAAGCCGTTATCACTTCCTCATCCGTAATCGTCACGATACCAAACTTAATGAGGTAATCACTCGTTTGTACTAAACAAATTGGCTAAACACAGCAGTGATCATTGATTTCATAATGGAGTCAACATGTGAAATGGTATATTCTGCTGTAATTGTCTGCCTGCAAGCTCTGCAGATAGTTCTCTGTGGATCAGTGAAGGAGCTGGTAGCCGCGGCTAAAGGGTTCCCGTTGGCTTCCCGGGCAACATGGTGGCAATGCAGAATGAGGAAAAAGAGGCTTCAAAACGGCTCTTTAGAAACCTGTGGCTCCTATGAGGGACGTTTTGTCCAATGTATTTACAGTATATGCGTATATGCAGGAAAATGCGTATGCAATAACTGAAGTGAAAGTTTTGGTTCTTATGAACTCACCAGGGTGTCGAGTTCGGGGTCCTCACTGAAGAAAGGTTTTCCCTCCTTCTCCTGACAGCGGACAAAGTTCTCAATGTCCACATCAAAGCTGGCCGAGGTGATGCAGTCGGAGCTCAGTGTGGACTGTTCACACTTCTCAAAGAGCAGCGCCAGCAGGGGGAAGAGGGGGTGTCTGTGGGGGAGCCCACACAACAACCATCACACAACCAGTCAGTCAGACCAATAAACCAAACTACATCAGGACCAAACCTGATTGGATGCAGATCGGTTTCCTTTTGAAACTAAAATGGACAAATGTGGATGTCGCTTTGTTATAATAACTAACAAAAACTGTCTTCACTACCGTTGTTGCTTCATTTCTCACTTTCCCATATTCATACTTTACTTCATTGGTGTTCTTCTAAACACTTAAAAATGATTTAAACTCCTCAGAGCCCTCTGTGATAATTACAAACCCAAACCAGAAAACACCGGGACAAAATAAAAACAATAAAAAATGTAAACTTTAAGTTATTCTTCCATTTCATATGAACTCATGTTTCTTCTTTTTTTCTCAGCTTTTTTATCAGCTTCATTTAATTTGTTATTGTTGATCTACTTTTATATTTCAGATCTGCAACATAATCCAAGTTGTGGCAGTAAAGTTTTTATAACATTTAAAAGGAATTCTGGCGTTCAGCATACCAGGTAATGAAGAATGTCAGGATTTGATTTGTCGCTTTTCTCTGGTCTAGAGCACACAGACACTCAGAAGAAATCTGGAATACTGGTTGTGAATATAAATCTGTGTCATCTGCACGTAAACTGGCATTTGTAAAATGTTAAATTAAAGAAAGCAGAAGTCCTCATACAGAACCTTGAGGTACTCCAGTTCCTACAATTGATTTTTTCCATGACGATGGTCCATCCCAGACTCTTTTGAGTAAAAAAATGTCACCTTCACACACCGAAATCCCTCCAGGTCCCTGGAATGATTTACTGATTGTCTGCTCTGTAGGAAAAACATGTGGACCTCTTCCACTCTTTCTTTAATGATCATCATTTTAAATCATTCTAGTGATTTCCTCACAGGTTTGTTGACAATTGTTCCATACCAGGTTTTTTTGGAACGTGTTAAAGGTTTGAAATATAAAAATTTATTTTTATCAAAGAATGAACTGAAGCTGATAGGAAACAATGTGTTGGGTTCATGGGGTCTGAAGAAAAAAGTAAAATGTAAGAATCAGTCATTTTTCTTTTTATTGATTTCTCATTCCAACCAGACAGCACAGTCTGGGTAGTCAACACATCTGGAGGCGTTCCTGGTTCAACTGCCAGCAAGAGTCTCTGTGTAGAGGCTCCATGTTCTCCTTGTGTGGAGTTTCTCCGGGTTCTCCAACTTGCTCCCACAGTCCACAAACATGTACCTCAGGTGAAAAGGCGATTCTAGCTTGACCACAGGAGTAAGTGTGGTTGTTTGTCTACATTTGGTCCTGTTGTGAACTAGTCCCCTGTCCAGGTGAAGAGAGCTGGAATAGACTCCAGCAGGTACATGATGGACGGCTATCGTTCCAGCATGTTCTGGTTTGCGGTTATTTTTTCTCGTCTCCGCCCAAATGAATTTCATGCAGATGGTCCAATAAAATTCTATTTATGTACAAACTCAATATAAACACGTAATCTTTCCTAAAGGTCCCTACACACTGCACGATTGTCGGCAGTCTTAGAAGAAAAATGGTCATCGTGAAGGAATCATGGATAACATTTTCAGCGCATATTAAAGCTACTAAAGAGCGGTTCATTCTCATTCTGTATTAATTTACTTCTGCATGCTGAAGACACAACCTAAAGTCTGGATCTCTTCTGAAAATGTCTGGCTTTGTTGAACTTCATACTCTGCCCTGAAGTTTAGAAAGCAGAAGCCACGTCCTGCTAGACCTGTGGTCACAAGACTACATTGGTCACGGTTACATGATGTTTTTTAATTCGGAATTAATTATTCCGAATTAAATCATTCAGAATTAAGCTATTTTCCTTCGAGTTTACATGGAAATAGTAATTCCGAATTGAGGTTTACATGGAAAACACATTTGATGAGCTTTATCCAATCCCGCTTAGAGCCGAGTTATACTTGGTGTTGGTGCCTGCGTTCGCGTCTGTTTGCGTACACCACCAACGGCAACGCCACTCGCGTTGTACGCGAGGAGAGCGCGTAGTGCCGGCGGTGACCGATAGGGGGCAGTAAGACGAGCAACAGTTGGAAAAGTGATATATATTTAGTAGTAGAGGTAGTAGCAGCAGATAGTGGTAGCAGATTAGAACACACGAACAAGTTTACAGGACAATATTGGATGATGTAGGAGATTATAACATCGTGTGAATGTGTTTGGATGTGTATGAATGTTTGGTGGTGGTCGGAGGGGCCGTTTGGCGCGATATGGCAGCCACGCTTCCGTCAGTCTGCAGGGCAGCTGTGGCTACAAAACGTAGCTACAACCACCGGTGAGAATGTGTATGAATGAATAATGATCTCTGTAAAGCGCTCTGGGTGCCTTGAAGGGCACTATATAAAACCAAGTCATTATTATTATTGCTTTGGTTTCAATCCCTGTATAATATAAAGATAAAACAGGAGGTCATATATTTGGGGATTGTTATCTCTAAGGACAAAACAGCAATTGAAAAGATGAATATTTGGAACAATGTGGACAAGTGTAAGGCCCTGTCCCAATACTCCCCCTACCCCTCGTTTTCAGCCCTACCCCTAAATTTTGTGCGTTCCCGTGAGGGTAGTGGTGTCCCAATTCCTCTTTCCACCTAGGGGTAGTGGGGAAAACTAGTGTAGTGGCTATGAATCTAGCCCTGCGGATCGAGGGTTTTCCAATGCTCACTAGGTGAACTACGGCCAGAAACATTTCCCAGAATGCTTTTCGTCGTCATTTGCGGACTGAATCAAAAAAAAAAAAAAAATGGCGGACATTTCTTATTTTTTAGTGAATAAAATCAATATTTTTAGTTAGTTTCTGCATAAAAATGCATTTTGATTACATTTCTAGCGAGAAATATATATTTTACTTTCATAATATTCACTCAGTGAATGTACATAATCACTCGTTTGCCCGTTGTTGCAAAGTCTTTTTCAAACCTCGCCAGAATAAAGGCTGATTTATGGTTCCGCGTTACACCAACGCAGAGCCTACGGCGTAGGTTACGCAGCGACGCGCGCCGTACCCTACGCCGTACTCTACGCCGTACCCTACGCTGTACACTACGCCGTACCCTACGCCTTAAGGCTGAATTATGCTTCTGCGTCAAAATGGCGCCGTGCCTACGGCGTGTGGTTTGGATCGACGCAGACCACACGCCGTCACCTGCGCCGTCTCTGACGTGCACCTCCCGAAAATTGTAACTACGCGTCGAGGAGACGCAGACCACACGCAGACAGAGAGGGCTGTGATTGGTTCGTTTGAAAGCGAAGCATTTCCGGTTTCCGGTTTGAATCAGTAGTGAACTTCCAGGGCTCTTTTCTTCGTTTATATGTGTTTTTTTTTGTTTTTGTTTTTTGCACAATAGTTGTCCTTATCTCTTTGATTTACTGTGACGGGAAAGAGTCGGATAAACCATTCAGAAAAAGATCACTAACTAGTGGCCGCGGGGGGTACTGCACCGCGACCAAACGGAGAGACGGAGAAGTCAGAAGGGTTCAGCACGGCGTCACGGCTGCGGCGTGTGCTCTGCGTTGGTGTGACGCAGAAGCATATTTCAGCCTTTACCCTACGCCGTAAGCTTTGCGTCGATTTAACGCAGAACCATAAATCAGCTCCCGAGCCGGCAGGCAGGCAGAAATCACGAAATTTTGAGAGTAAATTTCTTAACAGTAGCTACAACTGTTAGATTTCATCTATTAAACCAACATTTATCTTCCTAAATGATTTATTTCAGCCAGCAGTAATTCTCCACAGAGCTGCAGGTTTCTCCCCGGGACGACGGCGCAGGTTGACCTGGCGATCACGTCTGTACGTGAGCTGCTGCGCCCCGGACCGACGGCTCTTATCATCGCCAAAAACATCAGATCAAATTTCTTAACAGGCGTTATTTGGATAAACTGAGCCCAGGTTGGGGATCTTAACGGTTACTTTTATGCCAGAAAAAATATGAAAACTTAATAAAGTGGCATATTAACAGCGATACAGCTGAAATTAAAGGGAACCATGGCTATTAAGACATGTAGGTCTTAAAAGATAAATGTTGGTATCAATTATAACAATATGACAATATAACAACTCGTAGGTCGCCATTGTTGTTTACACCGCAATGCATTCTGGGTAGTGACGTCAGACGGTGGCACCTGCTAGCCCCCATACATTGTTTTGACACCCAGAAACAGATGAAAACACAGCTAAACAGGTGACGGCGCAACAGAAACAGAGATGAAAATGCAGCTAAAAACATTAAGGTGACGGCGCACCTACAAAAAAGTAAAAAAAAAAAAAAAAAAGTACAGCACCATAAAGCATGAACTATAAAAACACCATAAAACTCAGATAGACTAACCGACCACACGTTTCAACTAGCAGATAGCCGATGCTACAATAAAAACCTCAGCCAGATCTGGCGTCATTAAATTAAATAAAGATGTTCTTGCCTATTTGACGCGAAGTCTGCGCCTCCGGTTTCGTCAAAGTCCCGGGCCAGTCCCCTCAGCCTCTGGTCTGTCATCAAACGGTGGACCCAGCACCGAGGCCGGTTTTAGGGGGGCGGCAGGGGTGGGCTATGCCCACCCAAACGTGCATCCTGCCCACCGGCATCTCCATCCCGGCAAGAGTGGAGAGCGGATGGCGGTGCGCTGCAGGCTCTAGAGCCACGGCTACGCCGTAGCCTACGCCGTAGCCTACGCCGTCTACGCCATACGCTACGCCGTAGCCTACGCCGTAGCCTACGCCGTCTACGCCGTAGCCTAATGCACTGGTAAGATGCGCACGACTTTGATCATTTTTGCACATCTCCCATGCATCACAGCACACGAGAACTTTGATCCAGTTTGCGTGAACCAAGACGTCTTATGGGCTCCCTCGTCAGCCTCCACGGCCGGGAGAGTGCTGCTCATCTATGTTTTAGATACCTGTCGCAGTTAAACTAACGCGGCTTATCTTCCCAGAGCCACCGTTCTACGTCATTGCCCCCAGAATGCATTTGGCAGGTAGAACATGGCGCCTCCCGCAGGTCAAAATATGTGATAAACATTGTAATTTTTAAAGCAATTAGATTATTTTATGTGTTTCTAACAACATATTTTAGTATAAGAGAACAATTGTGGCTAATTAGGGACTACAAGTCTTAATAACCAGGGTTCCTTTTAAAACAGCTTTTGGCTCTCAGCTTCCTGATTTTAGGGGTGGTGCTGAAAGTAGGAGTAGTGGGAGTATTGGGACAGGCCCCTGGGAAGATTTCAAGTGCCCTAAAATCTGTGGCTTCTTTTTTAGGGGTAGTGGTAGTGAGGGAGGGCTAGTGGTAGAAAGTAGGGCTAGTGAAAGAAAGTAGGGCTAGTGAAAGAAAGTGGGGGGTGTATTGGGATTGGCCCTAAGTCAATTCTTTTTTTATTCAAGATCTTTTTATTGAAATTTTAACAAAGTAACAACGGTGAAATGCTGAATGTTAATTACAAAGATTTTGAGTAAGCATGGGCATGTTGATCATAGCATACACCAGTGTACAAAATATAAAAAACAATTAAACAGTATGAAAAGAAATAGAATAACAAAAACAAACTACAGACCAAACTGATCCCTCCCCTGTCACTGCCAGAATACTAATAACAATATGAGGTCATTCTAACATCAAAAGCCTGCACTAGGAATACGAAAGAAATATGAAGTATAGTTCACAGGGTCTGGAATGCTTCTAGAAAAGGTCCCCACACTTTCTGGAACTTATTTGATTGCTGAAGCGAGTATCTAATTTTCTCCAGTTTTAAGCAGGACATGATGTCTTCCAGCCATTGTGCACGAGTAGGAGGGAAGGGATCCTTCCACCTGAACAGAATTGCCCGACGAGCCAACAGGGAGGCAAAAGACAAAGTGTGCCCCTGTGCAGTGGTTAACTTCCTTCCTCCCTCCATGACCCCAAACAGGGCAGTCAGTGGGTTTGGTTCTAATCTGATTTTAAGCACCAGAGAGAGAGTATGAAATACTTCCCTCCAGTACTTGTTTAGACATGGGCAGGACCAGTACATGTGTATGAGAGAGGCTTCAGCTACTTTACATTTTACACAGTATGGACTAATATATGGGTACATGGAAGCTAACTTTGCTTTGGAAATATGAGCCCTGGGTACCACTTTAAACTGAATTAAGCAGTGACGTGCGCACAGGGAGGTTGTATTAACCAGTTTGAGTATGGACTCCCAGGTATCCTCCGATAAGGGAAGCCCTAAGTCCTGCTCCCATGCTGCTTTGAGTTTATCTGTAGGGGCACTCCTAAGATCCAGCAACATGCCATAGAAAGATGAAATGAGCCCCTTTTTGAATGGGTCTGTGGCAAGAACTTTGTCAACTGTGGTCAAGCCTATTGATGCACCAGGGCTGGGTGTCTGGGAAAGAACAAAATGTCTAGCCTGAAGATACCTAAAGAAATGTGATTTTGGAAGGCTGAATTTACTACTTAACTGCTCAAAAGATGCCACAGTGTCGTCTATGAACATATCTCTAAAACGAATTATACCCCTCTTGTGCCATTCCTGGAAGGTGGGGTCCTCAAGGGATGGTTTGAAAAAGTGATTTGATGCAATGGGGCTAAGAAGAGAGAAGCTGTGAAAACCAAAAAACTTCCTAAATTGGGCCCAAATTCTAAGAGAATGTTTGACCACTGGGTTTTTGATTGATTTAAGTGAAGGAAGTGGAAGTGAGGAGCCGAGTAGGGCAGGAATTGACAGGTCATCAGTTGGATGTAACTCCATCGCCACCCAGTCAGGGCGGTCAGTGCCGTCGCAGTAGAAAGACCAGAATGCAAGGCAGCGCAGGTTAGCAGCCCAATAATAATAACGAAAGTTTGGGAGGGCCAGACCACCTGCAGACTTTATTTTTTGAAGGTGAGTCTTGTTCAAACGTGGCCGTTTACCCCGCCATAAGTATGAAGATATAACTGAGTCAAGGGACTGAAAAAAAGAATCAGGAATAAAGAGTGGTAAGGTCTGGAAAAGGTACAAAAATTTAGGTAAAATGGTCATTTTAACTGAATTGATGCGACCCACAAGAGACATTGACAGGGGTGACCATTGTGTAAGGATTTGTTTGGTCTCATTTAACAATGAGATAAGATTCTCTTGGAGCAGGTCTTTGCGTTTCCTTGTCACAGATATGCCTAAATAGGAGAATTTGTCATTTACGATTTTAAAGGGAAAATTGGAAAGGTCTAAAGCATGCGATTCAAGATTGGTAGGGAAAAGCTCACTTTTGCTGAGATTCAGTTTGTAGCCTGAGAGTTTCCCAAACTGACTGAGAAGTGACAGCGCAGGGGGTAATGAGGCCAGAGGGTGAGAGATGAAAAGCAAGAGGTCATCGGCATAAAGCGAGACCTTATGTTCCCTGCCACCTATCCAGATACCAGACACATCCTCACATGATCGGAGCGCTGTGGCAAGTGGTTCGATAGCTATGTCAAAAAGCATGGGACTAAGGGGGCACCCCTGACGGGTTCCACGATGCAGATTAAATGGTCTTGACCGTTGAGAGTTAGTACGAATTGAGGCTGTTGGGCACAAATAGAGAAGCTTGATCCACAGAGCAAAGTTTGGACCAAAACCAAACCTGTCCAGCACAGCAAAGAGATAATCTCATTCGACGCGGTCAAATGCTTTCTCCGCATCCAAAGAGACAACGCATTCAGGGATAGCATCAGAGGCAGAGTAGATCATATTGAACAGTCGCCTTGTGTTGAAGTAAGACTGCCTACCTTTAATGAAGCCAGTTTGGTCTTCAGATATAATTGTGGGGAGGGCATTCTCCAGCCTATGGGCTAGGACTTTAGCTAAGACTTTAGCATCCGTGTTTAAGAGGGAGATGGGCCTGTAGGAGGCGCATTCAGTTGGATCCTTCCCTTTTTTAGCTATGAGGGTGATACAGGCCTCTGAAAAAGAAGGAGGGAGGGAACCGTGGCTGAAGGATTCTGAAAGAACTGTAGATAGCAATGGGGAAAGCAGAGTAGAAAATTTCTTTAGAAATTCCGCCGGGAAGCCATCAGGGCCAGGACATTTACCCGACTGCAGTGAAGAAATGGCTCGAGTTATCTCCATCAGGGATATCGGTTCTTCTAATGTCTTCCTTAGATCTGGTGAAAGACTGGGAATACTGAGACTATTTAAAAAGTCTGCAATCTCATCTCGATCAGTCTGAGATTCCGAGGTATATAGCTGGGTATAAAAGTCCCTGAATGCTTCATTTATGAGTAAGTGATCTGTAGTTACATGGCCATTTGGTAATCGAATCTTAGAAATATTTTGTTTAGCCTTAGAGCCTTTAAGTTGGTTGGCTAATTATTTGTCAGATTTGTCTCCATAAACATAAAACCTGGTTTTGACAAATCCCCCCAACCCACCCACCCCAACTAAGACAGCTGCTATAGAAAAAGAAAAAAAAAGCAGCAAGGTCTTCAAAACAAACAAAGTGCAATAACGCATCTTCCTGTCCTACACACTAATAGCTTTTGCTCCCGTATCATGGATATATACATATATGAAATTGGCACCTTAAAACGTGTAGATATAAATAAAAAAAAAAGAAATACCCTCTCAAATCTTGACTTGGAAGTCCCGATATGAGCCCAGAATTATTTGTACAAAAATATAAAATATAAAACTTCTGACTTAAGCAGCGTAAAAGTAAGGTTAACAGCTTACAATTATTACAAAACTTATAGATAAATTGGAAAAGCTTTTATTTTTTCGTCCCTTTCTTCCTCTCCCTCTCCACTACTCTCTTTTTTTTTTTAAATAGCCAAAAAGAACTGCAAATTATGGCATTTGCAAAGGGGCAGTCAAACTAACAACAGAGAAAATAAAGTTCTAAACCCACTAACCACGAAAAGAATTCAGGCAAAAAAAGACTGAAAAAACAAAAACAGTTGTCGCGGGGGTACTCACCCACACCTGAGGATTATTATAATGACTCACGTAAAAAAAGAGAGAGAAAGAAAAAAAAAAAAGTCAGTGAACGCCAGTGAACCACACCGAGCTGCAGAGTGGAGCTGTGAAAGCGTTCAACAGTCCCGTTACGGCGGGTTTGGAGACTTGCTGCGACTCGCAATGAATTTGGGCGCCTCATCCACGGAGCCGATCCACTTTCTGGCTCCCCCGGACAGCGTGAGCCGGAGCCGGGCGGGGAAGAGGAGAGCCGACTTCAGACCCAGATTATAAAGTTCAGACATAACTCCGCTGTATTCCGCTCGTTGGCTGGCAACTTCGGGGCTTTAATCCTCCACGACCCGGATCGGGTGGCCGTGATATTCCAGTTTCCCTCTCCGCCGCGCTTCCCTGATGAGGAGATCCTTGGTCTGGTACCGGTGCAGGCGGAGGATGACGGGACGCGGTCTCTGTCCGGGGGCCGGCTTGGCAGCGAGAGAGCGATGCGCTCTGTCTATTTCTGGCGGTGACGGCAGCGTATCATTCCCGAACACCTCACACAGCAGCTTGGAGAAGAAAGCCGTAGGAGACCCGCTCTCAGTCGACTCCGGTAAACCCAGGATACGTACGTTCTGCCTCCTGCTTCGGCTTTCCAAATCTATGACCTTAGCCTTTAGCCGAGCATTATCCTCTTGTAAAGTCGAGCAGATGCCTTCAAGGTCCGTCACTCGCTGGCTGAGGTCTTCAGTGGCGAGTTCAAGGGACGAAACACGTTGGCCATGGTCAGGGCTGGACTGGGACAAAAAAATCGGCCCGGGCATTTGGAGCCTAGACCAGCCCACCAGGTATTGATGGAAAGAAAATGAAGCCTATGAATGAAAACAAACGTTCTTGTGACACCGCTTGTACACTGTCTTGTTGGTGTGTATGTTCTTGTCTAATAAACCTAAACCTACACCATCCCCCCCAGTCCCGTTATAGATGTACTTAGTACTGTTTCTGAATAGACCAGCAAACTTGTATGGCAAGCCGTTTTAACATTTAATAGCTAGACTGGATATGTGTTGCAGAGTTCTGTAATTCAATTATTCCTAGTCAAAAAGAACATTTCAGATATCTACAATGATATATTAACCTATTTTAAACAGGGGGAACACATTCTGACAGCGTGAAATACTGCTGTCAGAATGCGTTCCCCCTCTGTTTATCATGAAGGGATGCTCACACATCTTTCAAATTCATACTGCTGACTTCTTTCACCACCACAGATAAGTCTTGTGATTTTCAGGCTGATATCATCATATTTGACCATTTTAAACAGGGGGAATGCAGCGCTGCCTCTGTTTTTACTAACTAATGACCATGAATTGCCTAAACAGTGGGTTCTTCCAATATATGTACACAAAGTCTTTGCTGCGATGGCATCACTGTAGGTAAACATTTCTCCAAAAAGATTGATGTATTATTTCACCCACCCACTATTAATCACAGCATTATTCAAATTTAGTGACAATCAGGTATCCAAACACCACTGTCCCTGTCAAAAAAGCAACTTAAATTTGGAGTTGCTAATTTAGTTTTATAGAATATATAAGATATTGAATATGAAATCATCATTCTTCAAATAGTATAAATAATAATATCAATAATAAGCCACGCGCTCTAATGTTGTGACTACTCCAGCCAGAGCTACCTGGGAGACTTGCGAGGCCCTGTGCGGAATGGCCGGGGGGGGCCCTCGCGCGTGCGAAATTTTTTGGGTTTTTCGGGTCGGATCGGGTGTCTATATGCGCAATTTTAACTCTCCAATTAGCAAAATACTGGATAACTTCCCCTGCCTCATCATCATCTCTTGCCTCGACATCATCTCTTGCCCCACGGCTGCTGGAGACCCGGTTGGATCGGTGATTTTTGTAACAAATTTATCAAACGAGCCTTTCAGAGAGGCATTAAACTCTTCCATTTTCTTTAGTTTTTTTTCTTTTTTCATCCCCTGATGGAAATTTCCTGATTCTGTCTCGTTCTCTCGACATTGTGTGACAGTTTGTTCCAACTCCACCCGTCTGGATCAGAGCACCTTGTGTCTGCGCCTGGTCTGACGCAGTTGTACTGAACAACAGACACGTGACGCGCATCATTGCACATATATTTATTGATATGCACAGACTAGTACACATTTAGGTCTGTAATGGAACGTGACTGTTGATATTTATAAGGGAAAAAACGAAAAAAAATTTGAAAAAAAAAAAATTAAAAAAAAAAAAAAAAAACGGCCCATAGCGCGCGATTCCCCTTGGGGCGCGAGGCTTCAGCCCATAACCAATCTAACTCATCATAACCAATCGGCCAGTGGTACCAGTTGTTGTCAGGTAAAAAACAAAATCAAATGGGCCGATGGGCCTGCCCAGGCAAAAAAAAAAAAAAAAAAAATCGGCCAGCCCAAAATCGGGCCGGCCGATGGTGATTTTGGGCCGGGCCGGCCCAAAAAAAAAAAAAAAAAAAAAAAATTTTTTTTTTTTCTTTTTTTTTGGGCCGGCCCGGCCCAAAATCACCATCGGCCCACCGGGCAAATGCCCGGTATGCCCGATGGCCAGTCCACCCCTGGCCATGGTCCTCGACCGCGAGCCGCGTTTGGTCGAGTTTGGAGTCGAGCTGACTGAAAGTATTTTTGAACTCGGTGGCCAGGGCAGCTCGGTGTTCCTCCAGCAGCGTGGTAATGGCCGCCAGGGTTAAGACAGCGCCAGCATCGTCTTTTTTGCCCGACTTGCCGCCTTTCGAAGCCATCTCGGAGGTAAGAGGGCTCGTTCAAGACAAAAAAATAAAAACAAAAACAGGGAATCCTTTTTAAAGGAAAAAGTTTGAAAGTTTGGGGGCTTGGTGGTTTAAAAAGTTTGGCACTCACGGGAGCACTCGCAAAACACGTCTACTCCATCTGCTCACCAACCGGAAGCTCGGCCCTAAGTCAATTCTAAACAGGTGGCTGCAAAGGGATATTTAAATTTTTGGCAGAGTCTTATTATCAAAAATGGATAGTCTGTCCAGACTCATTTATCCGCCGTTCTCCTTACCCATCTCAACAAGAATGATCAAAATAATAAACACCGTTAATTTTAAGTTCCTATGGAGAAATAAATGTCAATATATAAGAAAGATTGACATGGTAAAAAACTGATGATGTTGAATGTGATTGATTTCAATATTATGAATGGTGCCTTGAAACTGAAATGATTAAAATCGTTCCTTACAAATAGACATTCCTTCTGGTTTATTGTTCCTAATATGATTTTCCAAAAAATGGGTGGAATACTTTCTTCTACGCTGTGACTTTGATTATAGATCATTACCACTTAAACTCTCTGCTTTCCATCAGCAAGTCCTTCTCTATTGGAAATTGATTTATAGTGATAATTTTACACCACACAACACACCTGTATGGAAAACAGGTACATTTGGCTCAGTAGAAAATCTGTTTATATAGAGGATTGGAAATCGAGTCTGGGCTGTTGCACCCTTTCTGGATACTGGTAATGTGTTACAGTTTGAGAATTTTTGCAAAAAATACCAAGGCTACCCAAGGCTAAGGTTTGTAATTCTGATATGACTTTTATGTGCCTTGTGTGTTTGTATCTATGTTTCAATAAAAAAAAAAAACATTCTGGTGTAAAACTAAGTTAAGGATTAAAGTGAAGATTGTGCATAAATTAGCAGGAAATAAACAAAAAACAGTCAAGATGAGAATATTTTTTCAGATAGAAAGTTTGGGCAAGTTAACCTGCATGGGGAACTTTCTCCAGCAGAGAGCAGCAGAATCGTACATCCCTTGTTTGTTTGGACGCGTGGAACCGGTTGATATACAGTTTCTGTAGTTAGAGTGAACAAGTGACGTGTCCAGACCAGTTCAATATTTCCAAAAAAAAACCATTAATATTGGAAAAAACATTGCTTTGGTGGCGATCTATCAGACCGGGACCAGCTGGTATCAGACCAGCCGGTATCAGACCGGGACCAGCTGGTATCAGACCTGGACCAGCTGGTATCAGGACGGGACCAGCTGGTATCAGGACGGGACCAGCTGGTATCAGACCAGGACCAGCTGGTATCAGACCGAGACCAGCTGGTATCTGACCTGGACCAGCTGGTATCTGACCAGCTGGTATCAGGACGGGACCAGCTGGTATCAGGACGGGACCAGCTGGTATCAGACCAGGACCAGCTGGTATCAGACCGAGACCAGCTGGTATCTGACCTGGACCAGCTGGTATCTGACCAGCTGGTATCAGGACGGGACCAGCTGGTATCAGGACGGGACCAGCTGGTATCAGACCGGGACCAGCTGTTATCAGGACGGGACCAGCTGTTATCAGGACGGGACCAGCTGGTATCAGACCAGGACCAGCTGGTATCAGACCTGGACCAGCTGGTATCAGACCTGGACCAGCTGGTATCAGACCGGGACCAGCTGGTATCAGACCGGGACCAGCTGGTATCAGACCAGCTGGTATCAGACCAGCTGGTATCAGACCAGCTGGTATCAGACCGGGACCAGCTGGTATCAGACCGGGACCAGCTGGTATCAGACCAGCTGGTATCAGACCAGCTGGTATCAGACCGGGACCAGCTGGTATCAGACCGGGACCAGCTGGTATCAGACCAGCTGGTATCAGACCGGGACCAGCTGGTTTCTGACCTGGACCAGCTGGTATCAGACCGGGACCAGCTGGTATCTGACCAGCTGGTATCAGACCTGGACCAGCTGGTATCAGGACGGGACCAGCTGGTATCAGGACGGGACCATCGGGTCTTTTTGAGAACGTCCACGTCGACGCGTCAAATAAACGCAGGATACACGTGGCGGTCATGATGCGTACGCGGTTGAACTGCAAGTATATCTGAGGCCTTGATTGGATAGGGGGCCGGACGGGAAGTTACGTCTACTGGAAGAAAAATAAAAAACTAAGCTACAACTTTGAAAAGCTCACAATTTTTATGTTTCCCGCCATGTCTTCTTTTCCAGGTCCTCCAAGCTATTTATTAAATAAATGGTCTCTGCTCTTGACCAGCGTTTACTGTGTGCTGCATCTTGAAACTTTGTTTGGAAAACCAGCCCAGTGTGGAATATAAGCGTCATGGAGACAGACGGGCGAGGGAACGAGCAGAAAGAAAGACCGGATTTAATTTAAAGAGGAATTAGTGTAGACATGATCTGGAATTATTCTATTTGGATTTAAAATCGGAATAAACCAGCCACTTATTTCGGAATTAAGTTTAATTCGGAATGGCTGTTTTCATTCGGAATTAGGTGTCTACATGGTAATTTTTACTCATTTTAAATCGGATTTAATTTTAATTCTGAATTAAAGAGGAATTAAACTTCCCATGTAAACACAGCCAGGGACAGGTCGGTTTAGAAGGGCAGTGACAAGAATCTGCTTGATCGTTAGTCTGTAACTGTCAGAAGTACCGATATATGGAAGCTTTGTCTGCGTCCATGGGTGTCTGCGGGTCAGCAGGGGTCGGGCTGGGAACCTCCCCCTCAAACTTCTGCTCAGAGTCCACGTCAGCTTTCACCACGCTGGGCATCTGAAACGAGACAGACGCACCTATGACGAGGGGAAAGAAAACAAGATGAACACAGAAGAGAGCAAGAGAGGCTGACATCATGTGAGGATCGGCTGTTTGCAGGAAGGAGGTCCAGACCAAGAGTCATTATGGAGCTCCGGGAAAACAATGTGGACACCAGGAATTCAGTTTCAACCCTGAAAAAAATTGATGTGTTGTGATCAACGACCTGTCACATGACCTTTGTCTTCCTGAACTTTAACCTTGGTGGAAAACATTAGGAGGTGGAGATGTGGAGGAAATGATGAAGCAAGCACTGAATCGAATCTCTTTTCTGGATTTTTTTTTATCTCAATTTAATATTTCCTTTCAGTCAGGACCTCAGCTTCACCCTTGCACTTCTGACATGGACTAAATGTTCGTCTATGATTGCACAATACCCATATTTTTCTGTGTTCATGATGTTGTTGCCGTTACACAGAATAAACATAACAGATCATGGCAAGTCAATGTGGCAACCACTGAAACCCTCTGTGTCCGGAAGCCAGTCTCGCCACCAGCCAAACCAGTCCAAAGAAGTCCAAACACCAGCAAAACCAACCAAAGGAAGTCCCAACACCAACAAAACCAGTCCTACCACCAGCCAAACCAACCCAAAGAAGTCCCAAGACCAGCGTAATCAGTCCAAAGAAGTCCCAACACCAACAAAGCCAGTCCCAACACCAGCCAGACCAGTCTGAACCAGAACACCAGATCTCTGCCACTCACCTGGTGCTCTCCTTTCGGGTACTTGTCTATAGAGACCGGAGCTGCCATCACGTTCACTTAAGGTTGTGGAGGTTCTTCATAGAGGACAAGACAGGTGTGAACCTGGACAACAGAGACAGTATTCATAATTCATTATTTTTCCATTTCATTTCTTGTATTTAACCCAATTCTGTTTTTATCTTATTTACTCTATTGTTTTCATTATTATATTATATAGTTTTTAGTTCTAATGCATAATTTTCTTTTATTTTTTACTGATTTAATTTTACCAATATTTTCTTTCTGTTTATTTTCCAAATTTTTTGTTATCACTATGATGGTTTATTTATATTTTCTTATATTCATTTCTGTAAAATTTATTTATTCCGTTTTATTCTTTTCTGCTGTTTTCAATTCATTCATCTGTATTTACATTAACATTCTGATGTTATTTCTCTTCTTATTTATGTTTTCATTGATTGTATTAACTTTAATTACCAAACAAATTATTAAATATCCCATTATACATAATTAAAACAGGTTCTTAACCCAATTTTAAGAGTATTTCTGAAATGTAAGTCTTTTATTTTGAAGTCCATCAGCTTTATTCCTTCTTATTTTTGTGACGGAGCTCCATGATGTTCATGGTCAGAGTTCTCAGGGACCATGTTGTCACCACTGTTCTTATTTGTGGTTCGATCTTTATGCTGGTTAACCTGCAGTCAACGTGCCCTTGAGTTTCTGTCACTGACGTCTTTGTAATCAAAATGTTTTTGCCTCCACGTGAAATTTGTTCAAAACATCCATCCATCCATTATCTATACCCGCTTTATCCTTTGCAGGGTGACGGGGGTCTGCTGGAGCCTATCCCAGCTCATTACAGGCGAGAGGCAGGGGTTAAACCCTGGACAGGTTGCCAGTTGTTCAAAACATGTAATTGTTTTTATCTTATCCCAGTGGATGAGAAAAAATAAATAAATAAAACGAGCATTTCTGACATTCAGAAGGAATTATTAAAAGACTTCCAATGAACATGGACCTAAAGATGGTCTTTATTTACCCTGGATGCGTCTGTTCAGGTGAGTTTGACCGCTGGGTCTGCTGGGAGGACAAACCTTGACAGGACAGTCGGTTTCAAAGTTAGACACCAATCAGTCTTGTGGTTGTGGCCCAAAGTGACTCTCTGGTCTGTACTTAACAAAGCCCAGTAGTGACGATCAGAACGACATTCAACATGGTAACGACATATAAACACGTTTACTATTTGCTTCTCATGGAAAACTCCCGTTTAAACTCCCCGCTTATGCTTGGAGCCACAAAGTTAGGAAGCCGTTTAAAGAAAAAAATTTCTATATTCATATTATTGCTGGTACTGAGCATGTGCTCTCTTTATTCTAGCTGAAAAATGTTTGAAATTCATAAGAGTTATAGTAAACAAATAGGACAGAGCTGCAGATCTGAAAACATGCAGTTTCCATGGTGACGGGATTCAGCTGGTCTGAAACAGAGCTACGCTGCAGGGGGACTCCAACATGATCCCCTGACCTGCAGTCCCCGCCTCTGATCACCTCAGAGTCTGCTGTGCTCTCTGTACTCCACCAACTAACCAGGTATCAGTCATATGTACATAGAATTCTTAGTTTTACAGTTAACAGATCATTAATACTAATATATCTGCTCTTTTGGACCTTGCGCAATATATCAACGACTACGTTTACATGCAGTCAAAATTGGGGTTATTGCTAATATTCCGGTTACTGAAACATTGGGAATATTCCGTTTACATGGTAATTAATCATTGGGGATATCTGGATCAAACCAGCGACGCACGGAGAACGTGATGACGCAATTCCCGTCATTTCCGCTTCTTCTTCCTGTATCCAAATTCAAAACAAATGCTGCTTCGCGCAACTTTTCGCCCACCTTCTTGTAAATCTGGTTATCCCCGTACTTTCTACCGTCTACAAATGCAGAAATGTTCATATCCTTCATTACATTTATGAAGTGATTAGTCTCCTCCTGGTCTTGGTTTTTCCGTGTTTATAAGAACTTCCTGGACTCAAAAGACCAGGATTCCTTGTGAACAGAGCATGAGCGGAAAACAAATTCCTGTTCTGTTTGATGGGGATATTCCTTTTGGAGTTTACATGACCCAATATTCAGGTTTTAAAAGGAGTAACCCAGGGGTCATATTGGGGTTTTTAAAAACCCCAATATGAGCAAATTCGGGTTATTCAAAGGGGTTATTGGTGTTTACATGGCCGTGCAAATTCGGGTTATTGCCAATATTCGGGTTTTAAAAGGGTTATTGATGCATGGAAACGCAGTCTGTCTCTCCTTTCTCTGTTCTTCATTCTCTCTGTCTGTTCTCTTTTCCTGCTCTACCCAACTGGTCTTCAGCAGCAGGGTCCCCCATTATGATCCAGGTTTGTTCCCTCCTAAAGTGGGATTTTTACCTGATTCTATAATAGTTGGTGGTGGCACCAGGTGACCTCAAAGTGCACTGGAGGAGGTGCAACAGGCAGATATGCCACACAGTTAGGTCTGTACTTATCAAATTGATGGGAGTCATGTTCTGGTATCTGGAAAAATCCTGGAGACAACTTGGATTGTAGTAGACGCTTTACGAAAAAAACTGAACTGGACAGATTTAAGGCTGACTGGCAGTTAGGGGTTTCCATGGTGATCAAGTGCAACATTGTGACTCAGACTGAAAATGCACTAAACCTTTGTTATGTGAAGAGAAACTCAAACTCCCACTCAAAATGTGTTACCAGAGTGAACACCACACAGACCGATGTGACAATTGTGTTTGAGTAAAGTGTAAGTGAGCAAAAAATTAGGTTTAGGATTTGTTTGGAGCTCCTTTCATGGTCTGCTGGTTTATGGCGCTTCGTCTAGGAACTTCTGAAATGCACTTTCTACTCACCAGCCAAGTGAACTGATAGATGATAAAAATCCACCACCCAAGCAGATTTTTACCGGCCTAAATAATATTGTATTTTCCCCACTATAAGGCACTTATCCTTAATTCTTAATTGTTCTCAAAAATCAGCAGTGCACCCTATAATTCGGGGTGCCTATTGTATGAATTTTGTTGAGTTTACTGACCTTGAACCAGTTTTATGTGGAACACTGCGCTAAAAAAAAAAAAAAAAAAAAAAAAAAATAGTGCCGTTTTAGTCAAACTTTGGTACCGATAAAGCTGCCCCGCTTGATTGATGGTTGGACCGTTCAGCTGACACATTAAAGTCGGTCCATGATTGGATACGGGTTGCAACGTCAAACAACTAATTTTGTAGCGCTGGCAAGCAACCATCATCTAGTCCATATTACCTTACTATAATTAGACGGCAAGCCCTGGTTAGCTTTTTAGAGTAAACCCAATTTTCAAATCTATCATAATCCAATTATAATCAAATGTTGGAATACAGTGCTATTCCAACGCCACACTAACTTCAGGTATCCGCTGTCGCAACAAATGAACCAATCAGACAGGACGTAGTGCAACACTTACCTCCGCCACTTTTTATTGTTGCATTTGTGGACGACGAAGATTTAAAATGCGAGAATATTTTTCTGTTTTCGTTACAACTGAACGATATTCTGAGTTATAGTAAATGAGTTGAAGAAAGTTTGACTTACCCTACTGGGTTTTTTTTCGGTTTATACAGTTGTGTGAAAAAGTGCCCCCTTCCTAATTTCTTATTTTTTTGCATGTTTGTTGCACTTAAATGTTTCATATCAAATAAATTAAATATTAGACCAAGATAACAAGTAAATACAAAATGCAGTTTTTAAATGAAGGTTTTTATTATTAAGAGGAAAGACAAATCTAAACCTACATGGCCCTGTGTGAAAAAGTGATTCCCCCTAAACCTAATAACTGCTTGGCCCCTTAGCAGCAACAACTGCAATCATAATCATAACTGGCAACTGGCAATGAGTCTTTTCCAGCTGTGGGGGAATTGTGGCCCACTCATCTTTGCAGAATTGTTGTAATTCAGCCACATTGGAGGTTTTTTTTAGCATGAACCTTCTTTTAAGGTGATGCCTCAGCATCTCAATGGGATTCAGGTCGGGACTTTGATTAGGCCTCTCCAAAGTCTTTATTTAGTTTTTCTGAAGCCATTCAGAGGTGACTTGCTGGTGTGTTTTGGATCATTGTCCTGCTGCAGAACCCAAGTGGCTTCAGTTTGAGGTCACGAACAGATGGCCGGACATTCTCCTTCAGGATGTTTTGGTAGACAGCAGAATTCATGGTTCCATTTATCACAGCAAGTCTTCCCGGTCCTGAAGCAGCAGAACAGCCCAGACCATCACACTACCACCTCCATGTTTTACTGTTGCTAGGATGTTCCTTTTCTGAAATGCTGTTACTTTTACGCCAAAATGTTCTGTCTCGTCAGTCCACAGAGTATTTCCCCTAAAGTCTTGGGGATCATCAAGATGTTTTCTGGCAAAACTGAGACTTCACTTTGTCAGGCAGGTCCTATTTAAGTGATTTCTTGATTGAGAACAGGTGTGGCAGGAATCAGGCCTGGGTGTGGCTGGAGAAATTAAACTCAGCTTTCCAAAGATGTGATAAACCACAGATCATTTATGTTTTAACAGCGGGGGCAATCTCTTTTCACACAGGGCCATGTAGGTTTGGATTTTTTTCCCCTTAATAATAAAAACCTTCATTTAAAAACTGCATTTTGTGTTTACTTGTGTTATCTTGATCTAATATTTAAATCTGTTTGATGATCTGAAACATGTAAGTGTGACAAACATGCAAAAAAATAAGAAACCAGGAAGAGGGGAAACACTTTTTTCCACACAATTGTATGTTTTATCATGCGCCTTATAACCCGGTTTGCCTTATGTATGAAAATAGACCCGTTCATTGATAGTACGCCTAATGGTCCACAAAATACGGCACATTTCCTTTTGGTGTGCCATATACATTAATTTCTTTACATTTCATTGAGATAGAGTATTACACTGAAATACAAGCTTAAAGAAGAGTCCAGAAAAAAGTTGAAACAGAATTATGTTTAATGTCTTGATGTGTGTGTCTATAGGGGACAGTTTCATGTACTATTAGCCCTTTTCACACCGGCAGATCTAGTCTTTTTTACATGAAGTGAACCGGGGTGGCGTGTGGAGCTGCCCCGCCCATAACTCCCCTCTGAGGGATAACTTCATCACGGGTCAGGGCTAATGTTAACAGAACTGACGTGGGGGTAGGCGGGATGTCGAGCGTCTAGTCCTCAGAGCTGTGGACGTCATCAATTATTAGACCGTCTTCTGCAACTGGCTGCTCAAATGACAAAACGCAGCTTTGTGAGACAAGAAACACGGGTTGTTAAACTGAAGAACCTCAGAAAGAAGTTCTGATGTTGGTGAAGCCAGCAAGGCCGACCAAACAGTGTTCTCTCATCAACACGTTGTAGCACTCGATAACCCCCCCCTCGTTTGGAATTAATTAAATGAGTTTTGTTTTTACATCGAAACAAGTTTATAGAGCTGATTTTTTTTTTCTCCAAGTTTCCTGGTTTAATAGTTTTCTCTTTCAGATTTAGGTTATTTTGATTGAATTTTTCCTTTCATGTATTTGTCTCTCAACCGTAGCGTTATTCTGCTAGCCTGACTTAAATTATAATCATACACTGTAAAAACAAGGGATGAAGCATGAAGTCACGTGACCATTGTTCCCTGAGGGGTGGTTTGGGAACACGCCCACTATATGTCAAAGTTCCTAAAGACGAAACCCAGCCTAAATACCTTTGGGTTAATACCAACTACAGTTCACTTTGCTGAGAGCGATAGCGTGACATTGGCCACGGTTACATTATGTTTTTTTAATTCGGAATGAGTTATTCCGAATTAAATAATTCAGAATTAAACTATTTTCCTTCGAGTTTACATGGAAATAGTCATTCCTAATTGAGGTTTACATGGAAAACACGTTTGATCGGCTTTATCCAATACCTCTTAAGGTCTGGGGGTTGGGAAGGTTCTGATTGGATAGGGGTGCGGACCGGAAGTTAAACTACCGGAAGAAAAACTAACTTAGCCGCTACAACTTTGGAAAGCTCACAATTTTTGTGTTTGTATGTAAAATGAGTATGCGAGATTTGTTAGGGCGTCCAAAACATTAGAACGTACTCAATAGTATGATCTATCTATACTCATTTTGGAGACATTTATTAGTGTGGATTGATGGACACTAGCCGAGCAGAAACTTCCCACAATGCAGTGCAGCAGTGTTTGATTGCTAAGTGATACGTATATGTCATAAGTGTAATATTAATTATAATAATATAATTATATAATATTAAGATTATAATGTTCGTATATAATATTATATAATGTCATCTTGTTTTGGCCAGAATAAACGGGAAACAGCGGAGCGGTGCTGCTACTGCTGCTGTTACCATGGTAACAGCTGCTGCTGCTGCTGTGACACGTCACTTCCTCCCAACGGAAGGAAGTGACGTGTGCGGCCGAATAGTGCGTCCGAATTAATGCACACTACTGATATTTACTCAAAAGTGTGCCGAACTTAAGTATACTTTTTAGTATATACTGTTTAGTATGGCATTCCGGACGCACCATTAATTTAAAGCGGAATGAGTGTATACATGATTGTGGAATTATTCTATTCGGATTTAATTTCGGAATAAAGCAGCCACTTACTTCGGAATTAAGGTTAATTCGGAATGGCTGTTTTCATTCAGAATTAGGTGTTTACATGGTAATTTTTACTCATTTTAAAACGGATTTAATTCTAATTCTGAATTAAAGAGGAATTAAACTTCCCTCGTAAACGCACTCACTTACACAAACAGTTTTTTGAACTAAACTGTAAATATGTTTATTTCTGCTCTAAAGTTGGACATTTTAAACTGGAAACTGTATGGCTGTTGTCGCCTCTAGCTGCCAGCGGAGGAACTGCAGCCACTTCTGGATGTTTGGAGCAGGTTTTAGATAAATGTTCTTCTTATATTGCTACAGTTTCTCTCCTCTGGTCTAGTACCAGCCCGTCTGGGACCAGGACTGGTCTGGTTCCGGCCTCATTCCTCCCTCCCTTTAGCAGCACAACAGCTGCTGGAACAACCGCCGCACGCCAGGTGTTCGGGGACGGGGAGGCCGGAAGGCCGCAAGACGAGAGGTGCAACAAATTCGTCTAAATGACGAATAAAGATGAATTTCCAGCTGAAAGCAGACGTTAAAGCGGCTAACCGAACCCGGACCCCGGCTCTGCGGAGTGATCTGTTCTGGTGACCGGTCACAGCCCGGTCGCCACGGCTGTGATCTGCCGCGGATCTGCGGACATTTCAGCCGTGAGAACGCGTTTATTTTCGGCTGTGGTCACCAGTCTGACTGCAGACACATTTTCAGCGTGGCTGCGGAATAAACTGCCCCTATTTCCACCGAAAGCCGCTCCCGAAAGATTAGATAGGCGGGCGGCGGGCGCCGTCTGCGCCTCCGCCGCGTCCGCTCCCGCTCCCCGCTGGCGGCTCCGTGCTCCTCCACCGTCCTCCTCTGCCCACCAACTGCCGACATTTTCTCGCCCCCCTCCCTCCCTGCTATTTAGATGTTTTAATTCCCCTGCAGGTCCGCCAGCTTCTGCTTCCCTTCCGAAACAGACGCCCTCCGCCGCCTCGACTAGGTCCGCGCTCCGCGCCCCGGGCATTTAGTCGCGCGGCCCAGATAGTTTGATTGATAGGGAAAGAAAAAGCGGGAGTTTGAGTGACAGCTTACCTGAGTGCCAATCTTCGTCACACTGACATGCGGCTGCAGCAATCGGGATCCGCAGTTGTCGCGCTACGTCATCACGCAGGGGCACGCAGCGGCGCTGAGCTCATGAATATTAATGAGGGGGGCGGAGCCATGACGTTAGAACAGTTTAATCAGGTCATCCAGCAGGGGGCGGAGCAACAGGAGGCTGTAGCTGCAGCTGTTTGATGGTTCAATACAGGACTGTCTCGGAATATTAGAATATTGTGATTTTCTGTAATGCAATTACAAAACAAAAATGTCATACATTCTGGATTCATTACAAATCAACTGAAATATTGCAAGCCTTTTATTATTTTAATATTGCTGATCATGGCTTACAGTTTAAGAAAACGCAAATATCCCAAAAAATCTCAAAAAAATATCTAAAAAAATTAGAATATTCTGGGAATCTTAATCTTAAAACGTAAGCCATAATCAGCAATATTAAAATAATAAAAGGCTTGCAATATTTCAGTTGATTTGTAATGAATCCAGAATGTATGACATTTGTGTTGTTTTAATTGCATTACAGAAAATAAAGAACTTTATCACAATATTCTAATTTTCTGAGACAGTCCTGTACGATTAAAAACAGGCTGGAAATAGCTAAATAGAGACCAAAAGTAGAATAAAAAGGTCCAAAAGCAAGACAAAGACAGGCCAAACAGCAAAAAACAAAAATGGGCTGAAAATGAATGAAAACAATGACGGGCTGAAAATGGTAAAAAAAAAACGTGCGAGGAAACAAGATGAAAAACAGCCCAAAGTTAATGAAATCACACAACAAATCCCACCGAACAAAGTATAATACATAAACATACTACAGGACAGAAAGTGACAAAATAGATAACTAACCAAACCCTAGTAATGGAATGTGTTATTTGTGTTGAATTTAAGAACTAAACTAATGTACCTATCCTGGATGAATGAGTTGGTTCCTCTAGAAAAGATGTAAACTAATGGTTCCATAGTAACATGTTAAACTAAAGTGTCCTGTAATGAACATCTCAGGTGTCTACAATCAGTCTGACTGTTTAAGGTTTAAAAGTGTCCCTCTGCTGGTTGGTGTCATGGTGTCCACCACACTGGACATGGACCAGAGACAACAAAGGAGACTAGGAAGAACCTTCTAGAACAGCATGTTAAAGACTAAAAGACCATCTCCAGGGATTTTCCCGTGACTACAGTTGGACATTTCATTCAGAAGTTTAGGCTCCACAGGACTTCAAAGAAAAAAAGATTGTCGGTGCGTCCGAAATGCCATACTAAACAGTATACTCAAAAAGTATACTTAAAGCAGCACAACGTAACTTTCAGCTTTTGTTGAGTTTGGCGGCTCCTTTGGACAAAAGCGGTAGTGCTTTACCAGTAGTGTGGCAGGGTTCCTACCATCCACCTCAAAGTTACATAGTGCCAGTGAAGGGGATGCAGACCCCTCAGGCCATGACAGAGGTTCATTAAACCTGTTGGAAGTTGATGTACCATCACAATGACTCTGGAAATATTATATTAAGGTGGAAAAGTTACATAGTGCTGCTTTAAGTTAATATACTTAAGAAAGTACATTTGAGTAAATATCAGTAGTATGCATTAATTCGGACGTACAGTACTACTCAGAGCCACACGGCACTTTCTGCCGTTGGGAGGTGGAGTTGTTACCATGCATTGTGCGAAGTTTCTGCTTAGCTAGTGTCCATCAATCCACACTAATACATTTCTCCAGAATGAGTATGGATAGTACATACTATTGAGTACGTACTAATGTTTCAGACGCACTAAAACATCTCACATACTGTTTTTGCTACTCATTAGGGTGGAAGTGTGGGATTTGGGACGCAGCCTTGGTTCTGTTCTGGAACTGCTTTGCTGCATCTGGTACCGGGGGTTTAGAATCTATGCAGGTACCATGAAACCTCAAGACTATCAAGACATTCTGGAGACAAATTTCCTTATCAGAACCCCTCAGAACCAAACGTTGGATTACATCTACATCCTGATGAACATCTGTGAAAACATCTGGAATACACACACACACACACACACACACACACACACACACACACACACACACACACACACACACACACACACACACATTTCATATTGTGTGTGTTTGTGTGTGTCCTTCAGCAGCCCTATTGACAGTCTACCATATTTTATTATTTATTATTTTATTATTTAATTATTACAATTCAATGTTATTTATATAGCGTCTATTACAACACAAGTTGTCTCTAGGATCTTTCCAGAGACCCAGAACATAAACCCCAGATCAATTATTAAGTAAACAATGGCAGGTAAAAACTCCCCTAGTGGGAGAAAAACCTTAAGCCAAACAGTGGCAAGAAAAACTCCCCTTTAGGAGGGAAGAAACCTTGAGCAGGACCAGGCTCATAAGGGGGGTAGAAACCTGGACCAGGACCTGGATCATAAGGGGGTAGAAACCTGGACCAGGACCTGGATCATAAGGGGGGTAGAAACCTGGACCAGGACCTGGATCATAAGGGGGTAGAAACCTGGACCAGGACCTGGATCATAAGGGGGTAGAAACCTGGACCAGGACCTGGATCATAAGGGGGTAGAAACCTGGACCAGGACCTGGATCATAAGGAGGTAGAAACCTGGACCAGGACCTGGATCATAAGGGGGGTAGAAACCTGGACCAGGACCTGGATCATAAGGGGGTAGAAACCTGGACCAGGACCTGGATCATAAGGAGGGTAGAAACCTGGACCAGGACCAGGATCATAAGGGGGGACCTGGACCAGGACCTGGATCATAAGGGGGTAGAAACCTGGACCAGGACCTGGATCATAAGGAGGGTAGAAACCTGGACCAGGACCAGGATCATAAGGGGGGACCTGGACCAGGACCTGGATCATAAGGGGGTAGAAACCTGGACCAGGACCTGGATCATAAGGGGGGACCCTCCTGCTGAAGAAACGCTGGGCACAGCGGGAAAAGAGAGAACAGAAAGAGAGAATGAAGAACAGAGACGAGAGATACAGACAATGGTTAGCTGGTGCACTATAGGGATGACTATATATAAGCAGACACTCAGGTGGTCGGGGGGGGCAGACAGGTGGAAGCAAGCAGCGGGGTGGTCAGAGGGTGGGACTGCATTGCAGCATGCAGCTCCAGCAGACATGCACAGAAGAGAAAAGGAGGGGGCAGACCAGCACAACAAACTACAAGAGTGGAGAACAACAATGGAGAAAAATTATGGTGATGAGATACTTATAATAACTGAGGGGTTAGTTACGATCTGAAATGGGGTAAATAACCATGAACCATACAGGAATGAGTACAGTTAATAAAGACGCGAATACGTTAAATTGTTGAGTAATTTGAGCATGAACGTTACCCTGATGTTCCCCTGTGAACAGAAAATTGTAGTTTAACGAATGGCCGACTGGATGTGAAATATTGTTGTGTGGAAGCATACCTCTGTTGCTCCTCTTCTTTTCAGAGTGTCCAAACAAAAGAGTTCCCACGCCTACCTTTTCCTTTTAAAATATTTGTATCCCCCATTTAATCACCCAGCGCTCTACCTAAGTGCCAGTCCTGGGCATTGCTCCCTCTACCAACCCCGGGAGTTCCTGCACTGAGCTCAGGTCTCCTCCTTAACCTGAGGAGTGAGCAGGCCGCTTCTTTTCACCAGACAGGGTGGGGCTTCTCTGGCCGGACGTAGCGCGTGGAGGATCATGTTATTCCGGCCGGATCCTCCCACCCAGACCCGGCGGCATGGGCGGGCATTGGGGGGCCGTGCCCGCCCACAGAGTCAGCCGTGCCCGCCCTGGAGTAAAAGCAAATTTACTCCAAAGATTTCTCATTTTCTCTATCTCAAAGCTCTCAAGTCTCACTCATTGAGCGTGAGACACACGCATTTCAACCAGTTCACACGCTCACATGCCACACCTGACATTTCTCACGCTGAAAAGTGATAAAGTCGAGCGCACAGAAATTAATGCTGAACGGGCGGGGCGGAGGAGGATTTCTCTGCTGAGTTTACAGCGGTCCCGCGTCAGCGACCTACCAGCCTCGTCATCACCAGGTGATGACGAGGCAGCTTACAGGGAGGAAGTCACCAGCCTGGAGCGGTGGTGTGAGGAGAACCACCTCCAAATGAACGTCTCCAAGACCAAGGAGGTCATTGTGGATTACAGGCGGGGGAGGGACCCACAACCTCCTGTCACCATTAATGGTGCTGTGGTGGAGAGGGTGGAAACCTTTAAATACCTGGGAGTACACATCCACGAACAACTGAAATGGGAGACACACACAACCGTGGTGGTCGCGAAAGCGCAACAGCGCCTGTATGGACTCAGGCGTCTCAAACAGTTCGCCCTGACCAATAACACCATCCGGAACTTTTATCGGGGGACGGTGGAGAGCCTGCTGACCAGCAGCTTCACCAGCTGGTACGGGAGCTGCACCGACAGAGATCATAGAGCTCTCAGGAGGGTGGTGCGCTCAGCCGAGCGCATCACTGGCTGTCAGTTGCCTACACTGGAGGAACTGTACACACAGCGCTGCCTCAGCAAATCCCTGAGGATTATAAAGGACCCCACACACCCCCAAAACACATTTTTTAAGTTGCTGCCCTCAGGGAAACGATACCAGTCAATCAAGCCCAATACCAGCAGACTGAAGAACAGTTTTATTCCACAGTCAGACTGCTGAACAAACACAAATGAACACTATGATTTGACGGCCTTGTACGCTGATTTTAGTTCTTTTAAACGTTTTTTTTTTTTTCTTTTAGACTAGCATTTTATTATTATTGTTTTAACTATGTATTGTGGAGGACGACCCAGCATAAGTTTTTCACAATGCATGTACTTGTACATTCTGTGTGACAAATAAACACCTTGAACCTTGAACCTTGAGCCAATCAGAAAATAGTATGTCTTGTTGCTGGGCAGTTTTTTTCCCGCTGCGTGCTCGTTCCGTGGATGTGCGGGCACGCACAGGTTGCAGACGAGTTGGAACTAAAATAAATCCAAAAGTTGAGTTCATAAAGTAACTTTCTTTGCATTCATTTGATTCCCAATCAACATACACTGGTAAGAGTTGATTTACATTGTTAATATGGTCTTAAAAACTGTTGTGAAATGCAAAATAATATAATTTTATACATGCAAATATGTGATTAATTACTGAAATTCAGCCATTAATCACGATTAAAGAAAAATTCATCGCTTGCCAGCCCTAGAAAAAAGTAATCATCTATTCTTCCAATCCTCATATGTGAGTTTGTCTACCCAAATAGCCCACAACTGTGTATAACGTTATTTGAGTTTGGAAAGCAGCTCTCCTCTATTCTAAACCAGTGCTTTCTCCACAAACCATAACGAAACAGAGCTGCATGTCTGTGGATTAAGCCACAGCCACACAGTCAACTCAATGTAAAGTAAATAAACAGGTGCTTATACTTGTTCTAATGCAAGCCAGCAATATGTATAAGCTCAGATAAGTCTAACAATAGGTAAACTAAAGTATTATTAAAGACACCATATTTATATATTTTTTCATTATTTTGATAATAGTTAGGCCTTCAGAGAAGGTCTAGACGGCCCTGACGGTCCGCCACTGGATTATAGTTTTAGTCTGAAGAGTAAAGAGTAAACGATGAACAGAAAGTGTGCCTATTTTTTTACTGTTTGCCTTTGTCTATTTCAAAGATGTCAGGGAAGAAGAAAAAGAGCATTCTGTCATTCTGGGCAGCAAAGAGTCAGCCCCCTAAAAAGGTTGCCAGGTCAGAGGAGATGGTGGAAGAGACAGTGGCTAAGACAGTGGAGAAGACGGCAAGGGAGACTGTAGGGGAGATAGTGACAGCGGAGACTACAGAGCAGGAGAGAGTGGAGGAGACGGCTGTATGGTGCTGTTCTCTCTTTACGCCACAGCCCCCGTTGCTGTTCTTTGTTACATAAATGTTTGACTTTGATTGGAATAAATGGACAGCACTACACTACTGTATTGTTTTTTTAATATATTTTGGGATGAACTGCCCGTTTTATTGAGAGAAAATGATTTGACAATACAGTAGGAGTGGCCACAGAGCCACTGTGCAGCCTGAGGCAGATAAAATGTAAGTTGAAAAAGTATGCCCCCCCCAAAAAATTTAAAGCCCCCCCTCTAATTTGTTTCTGCAGCCGGGTCTGCTCCCACCCCATCTGTTCCCCGGTTGGCCAGAGGGGGCAGTAGAGCCCAGGACTGCTGCATGTTTTTGTGAGGGAAGCTCACATTAACTACCCAGGGGAACACGGGGAGAACATGCAAACTCCACACAGAAAGACCTTCCACCAACCCCACCCAGGGTGTGGGTGCTGAAGTCATGGGGGAACTAACACGCACTCAGCGCCCACAGCGTCCCCGGGAGAAATTGAACCCAGGACCTTCTTGCTGTGAGACGGCTGCCATGCTGCACCACCGTGCCCCTAGTTCCTACCTTTTAGCGGGAGGCACCAAGTGTGAGGTAGACAGAGAGGTAGTTAACTGCTTATTTTAATTGGGTAAATATTTGTAACGTAGTTGTGGTTATTTATTGGGGTGTTTTGTATTTATATTATATTTTTATGGGTTTTTATGTGTATATTTATGTATAGATTTAGGAGATGTTTTTTTTAGGCAGGTATGAAGGCAGAATGGTTTGGGCCAGGGATTAGAGACCATTACAGGGCTAGAGGTTGCATGTCGTGTTTGAGGTTCTGCCAACAAAATAAATACAAAAAGAAATTCCTTTCCTGAAGATTTCGTCTGGGTATCCTCATTTTTTGGCGTCTCAGCCACTTGGACCAGCTGACAAGTGGTGTCACGAGAAATCATTTAGAGACCGAGTGTTGGAGAGAGAATCTGTACGCCAATATCAGAGATGGGACAGCATGTAGCATCAGTTTATGCATTTAAGAGATGAATTTGAGGGCACATCAGGAATGAATGATGGCAATGAAGGTGGAAATCAGGGGATGGCCAGCCAAACCATCCCGCAGAATGAGCTGCCACCACCACCCACACCATCGGCACTCGGGACGCCATACATCCACCCTGAGCCCAAACTTATGCCACTCTCTCCTGATGATGACATTGAACATTACTTTACGACATTTGAAGGAATGGCCACAGTCTGTCGTTGGCCTAAAGAATAGTGGGCTTTTCAGTTCATCCCTTTGCTCACGGGTAAAGCACATAGTGTCATGGACATTTCTGATACGGAAGATTATGAAAAGGTCAAAGAAGTAATCTTGGCTAAATACGAGATCACAGCTGACACTTACAGAAGAAGATTTCGCTCCCTTGACATTAACCCAGGTGAAACTCCGTGCAAACTGTGCGCCCACCTGAAAGATGTGTTTAATAAATGGGTCAAACCAGAGAGCTCTACAGTAAAAGACATTTTGGAGGTTTTCCCGCCCCCACCCGACCGGATGGCTGTTCAATAATTGAGCTCCCAACCTAGTGGTCTATAAACCCCATATTTAACAACTAATAAATGGTGGTTTTTGGAAAAGAACTGAGATAAAGTTTGTCTTTTACGACATGGCATTAAAAATGAGCCAAGGAACCCACTGCAAGAGCGAGAGTGCGAGCAACTGCAACTGCACTGGAAGCTAGCACGACCGCAGCTAACGAGGAAACAGGTGCTGCTAGCATGTTGGCCGAAGTCCTAGATGAGATGAAAGGAATGAGAAAACACTTTTTTCATTTTGCAATTTTTGCTTCTAAATTCAGATAAACAGAGGTTATCATTTTTGGTACAAAGCATCTTAAGAAGGGATTAGATGGACCAGTGCAACTGTGAGAAACCTTGGTGTTGCTTTCGACCAGGATTTGTCACTTAAACCATATATTAATCAGGTTGGAAAAATAGCATTTTTCTATCTCTGTAATATTGCAAAGATTAGGAAAATCCTCTCGCAGAGTGATGCAGCTAGTTCATGCGTTTGTATCTTCTAGACTAGATTACTGTAATGTGTTATTAGCAGGATGTCCAAGTAATTTGCTGAATAGGCTCCAGCTGATCCAAAATACAGAAGCGCGAGTACTGACAGGAATCAGCAGGAGAGACCAGGTCTCTCCAGTTTCAGCTTCGCTCCATTGGCTACCCGTGAAATTCAGAATCCAATTTAAAATTGTATTACTTGCGTATAAAGCCCAAAACGGCTTAGCTCCGCAGTATTTACAAGACCTGATAGTGCCTTATGTTCCTGGCAGAGATCTCCGCTCTCAGAGTGCAGGTTTATTCGTAGTTCCTAGAGTATCTAAATGTAGATTTGGAGGGCGGGCGTTCTGCTATCAGGCACCATTACTTTGGAACCAACTTCCAATCTGGGTTAAGGAGGCTGACACCACCTCCACCTTTAAAACTAAACTTAAAACCTTTCTGTTTAGTAAAGCCTATAGTTAGTGTTTAGTAAACCTCTAGCTGGTGTTGGTAAATCTCTAGGTAGTGTAAACTGTAGTGTGTTAGAGTCAGAAGTCATAGTTGCAGCTATAGAACAAGACTATAATAGTTAGGGAAGCAGCAGAACGCGGAAGCAGCAGAACGCGGAAGCAGCAGAACGTGGAAGCAGAAGCGTTTGACAGCGTGGGAAAACGCTGAGAAATTCTCACCTCTACCGCCGAGCTTACCGGATTGCTTACCGGATACCTTCTCACCTCACCGGGCCCTTTACTGGGCCCGCGCCGGTAAGTGCCTGTACCTCAGGCTGTCCTTAAAGGATACAGTCATACCTCTCCTGAACATCAACGCTGTGGACCACACACCTTGCTGCCGGAGCTCTTTTTTCTGTTCTCCCCAGCTACACAATGCCAGCTCTGCCGTGTGAGGAAAACAAACTCCTCACACGAGCAAACAAAAGAATCACCGACCTGGAGGATGATGTCAGACGACTCTCCGAGGACTTGAAGCAGAAGGACTCCCTGCTCTCCAGCGTCATGGAGGTGGCGGCCGGGCAGTCCAGGAAGATCTCAGAACTGAGCGCGGCCCTCCTGGATACAGCCGTGTGGGATCCTTCCACCTGTCCACGGCCCTCCTCCTGCTCCACACCGAACCACGAACCACCCTGGTCTGAAGTGGTGGTTCGCGGCCGCAAGAAGCACTCAGGCGGGGCCGCCTCTCCTCCTCCTCCGCTGAGCCTCTCCAACCGCTACACGGCTTTGTCACCGGATGAAAATCCAGTCCATCCGGCTGATGTCCCGTCACCTGCGGTTTCAGCTCTGCACCCGACAACAGCGCCGGCCGACACCACAGCCCCTCCACCGTCAGCTGGCGACACCCAGGAGCCCCAGCGACGCTCAACCTCATCCCGGCCGACGACCTCCTCTGCCCGGCGGGAAATCCTGAGGGAGGCCGTGCTCCGGCGCTCCGGCGGCCCTCCTCGTCCTCGTCCGGAGCCGGCAGGAAATCCCCGTTCCTCGTCTGATGCCGCGGCCACAGCCTCACCACCTCACCCGTCTACCCGGGCACCCAGCGGGGACCTTGCATCCCCCAACCATGAGTCCCCACAACCTTCTTCTCCTCGTCCCCTCTTCTCCCCAACCACACTGATCGTGGGAGACTCAATATCCCGGAACATTAGGTTCTTCAACGCAGCCACACATTGCTTCCCTGGAGCCACAGTCCCGGTGATTCTGGGGAAACCGCGCTCTGAGCTTTTAAAAAATGATTTTAATGAGCTGTTCACCTTCCTTAAAAACTGTGGGAAGTCCATTTTTATCAGCGGCCCCCTTCCAACGCTGTCCCGAGGAGCATGGCGCTTCAGCAGGCTGCTGTATCTGAGCTCTTGGCTACAGAACACCTGCAGAGCTCTTAACTTTGGTTTTATCGACAATTTTAATCTTTTCTGGAATTGTCCCTCCTTTTATAGGCCCGACGGACTTCACCCAAACAGGCTGGGGGGCCGCGTGTTGGCTGCAAACATTCAGCACGCGGTTCTGTCGGCTCCACGGGAGTGACTATTTTCTGGCCACACCCACACTCCCAGCTCGGGCCCGGAGTCTTCCTCTCCACCTGTGGAGCCAGCCGCTCACAGCACTGCCCCCCTCTCCAGCTTCCCCCATAGGTCACAGTCATCATTGCCACCCCCACCAGATAATTCCTCCATAAAATCAGCTACATCTGGCGCCACCCACACACCAGATCCTCAACCAATTCATCCCCTGGTCACCACCCGTTTTCCCCGTCAGATCCACAGACCCACTGGTTTTAACAGAGACAATCTTGTTTTTATCAACCCGGTACGTTGTGGTCGTGAGCGCACGTTCAGCACAGACATTAACTTGGCTGTGTTGAACGTGCGCTCTCTTTTAAACAAAACCTTTATTTTAAATGATCTTATTGTACATCATAAACTTGATGGTATTCTTTTAACAGAGACATGGCTTGGCACGGACGTTGCATTTTCCCTCATCCAGGCTTCTCCACCAAATTTTAATTTTTTATTTACTACACGGGGTGTTAGAAAGGGAGGCGGCACAGCTTCAATTTTTAAAAACATATTAGCTACAAAGGAGGTCTCTTTTAACAACTACTCCTCATTTGAACACCTTGCCTTTGTTTTTAGCAGTCCTCCTATTCTTTGTTTAACTGTTTATAGACCACCCCATCACTCCACTGTTTTTATCAGTGAATTTTCAGAGCTTTTATCAATCATACATACCACTTACAACAGAATTTTAATAACTGTTGATTTTAATCTACACATTGACAATACCTCCGACCCACTGTCGAGAGAATTTTTAAACCTTTTAAACTGCGAGTCACGTGAGGCGATCAGCTAGTATGGCAGCCTGAAAGGGAGCTCCGGCGATGGAAGCAGTATAATACGCGAATACGTGAGATATGGGAACTTATTGAACTTTCTGTAATTGTAACATCGACAAGTAACCCAACAAGATGCCAAACCAAACGAAGTTAACTTGCGTCTCTACAAGGAACAGCTCAAACGCGACATCCAGATCCGGACTAGCTCACAGTGCTAATGCTAACCAGCCTGCAGAGCCCAGTGAACCCGACATTGGCAATGCCTCGCTGTCTGCGGATATTGCTAAAATATATGCACTGCTCAAAGAAACATCAGGGAAACAAGAGGAAAAACTCAGCATCATAGAGCGAACAACCACAGCTGTTGAAAGCAAGATAGCAGAGTTGACGACGCGCATCAGTGATGAGGAGGGCAGACTGGACTTTCTGGAGGATGCTAATAAGGCGTTGGTAAACGACCCCCCGGCCACCAAGACCGAAGTTGATCAACTCCGCCGCAAAATTGACGACCTAGAAAACAGGAGCAGGCGTAACAACTTACGGTTTGTCGGTTTCCCTGAGGGAAGTGAAGGCCGCGACATTCTGCATTTTTTGCGCCAAACCATCCCACAACTCCTGCATTTGGACTTTCCCGGAGGAGTTGAGATCGACCGGGCGCACAGGACCGCCGCCAGACGCCGACCAGACGGGGGACTCCTTCCGCGGCCCATCATCGCCAGGTTTCTCCGGTTCCAGGACAGAGAGAGGATTGCTACAGCAGCGCGTAAGGCAGGGAGAGTGACATGGAACGGTCACCACATCATGGTCTTCCCGGATTATTCCAGATCGGTGGTGGAGATGCGCTCCAAGTTTAATCAATGCAAGCAGCTTCTGCACGACTGAGGCGTCAAATTCTCACTCATGTATCCCGCCGTGCTGGTAATAAAAACAACTGACGGCCGACGCGAGTTTGAATACCCGAAGAAAGCTGCCAACTTCATCCACTCTCTCCCAGCAACCGCGGGTTCCTCATAGAAGATCTAACCAGCGGTGGTGAGGACTCACTCTGATGTACTTTATCCATTCTGTTTGGCTGAACTCTTACAGCACCTTACTGAGGAAGATCGTTCAGAGATTGCTGCATGTTATTCTATCAGAAACGTTTCCTTTGATAATTTTTTGAGGTTATCCCAGTCTCACTTAAATATTGTAATGAGATTTACTGCTACACAGCCGTCTTTCTGGAAAGCTGTGGCTGTCAGTGCTCATGGACCTAAGTGGTTTTTTTTTTCTTGTTGTGGTCGCGCAGCTTAAGCGCACCGGGGTGAAGTTTTCTTTTGATCACCCGAATTTTGCTTTTGTGTTCTTTGAGCAGCCCCTGCTGGACACTTTAAGTTATATTTCTTCTTTTTTATTTGTTTATAATCATATGGAGATACACATGCCACTCACTTGGCACATATTTGGATGGTTCTATTATTTAAAGATTATCTTCAATATCTTTTAAAATGGCAGGAGACAATAGACATGGATTGAATTTTATGACATGGAATATAAGGGGAATACACCATCCTATAAAGAAAAAGAAAATTATGTCATTCATTAAGTCCCAGAAATGTGATGTGGTGCTCTTACAGGAGACTCACTTGTTGCCAGAGGAGGTTAAAAAGCTGTGCTGGGGCTGGGTGGGTCAAGTTTTTGCTTCATGCGGGAGCAGCAGAAGTAGGGGAGTCGTGACTTTACTCAACAAACGATTACAATTTAAGTGTCTTAAAGAACTAAGAGATGAAGCTGGTCGTTATGTACTGTTACTATCTGTGGTTCAAGGTCAAACATTAATCATAGCGAATGTGTACGCTCCAAATATATATGACCCTGCTTTCTTCGGAAAACTTGAATTTGATCTAAACAGTCTTGGGAATTATCCAATTATCATGGGGGGAGATTTTAACTTAGTATTAGATCATGTGTTAGACCGGAGCCCTCCTGCCTCTCAGGCAGATAGGGCTGCTCGGGTGCTATGGGATATGTGCAGAGACTATGGGTTTGTAGATGTTTGGTGGTTACTACATCCTTCCGAGAAAGATTATACCTTTTACTCATCCCCCCATGGTACTTTATCAAGAATAGACTTCTTTCTTATCTCCAATTCTATCACTTCCTCTATAGTTTCCTCCACTATTGGTAACATACTCCTCTCGGACCATGCTCCTGTATTTTTCCGCTTGCTTCCCGTTAAAAAAACTCTGCTTGCCTCTAGATGGCGACTTAACTCTAGCCTTCTATTGGATTTGGATTTTAAAGAATATCTAACAGCTCAAATTATCTTTTACAAGGAGACTAACTTGCCCTCTGCGCCCTCTGCTGGCATAAAATGGGAAACCCTTAAGGCTTTCATCAGGGGCTGCATCATACGGCATGCTTCCTTTAAAAAAAAGACAAGCATTATCAAGCAGAAGGAGCTGGAAAATAAACTTAACATAGCAGAAAGAGTGTTTAAACAAAAAACATCCTCTGCCCATCTAACTACCCTTACCAGGCTCAAATATGAATTGAACACCATTCTAACACGTAAAGCCGAATTTGCATTGTTCAGGGCTCGACAAAAATTTTTTGAGGAGGGGGACAAAGCTGGTCGTTTGCTGGCTAGATACATTAAGCAGAAAGAGGCACTAAGCTCCATATCAGCTTTAAGAGTTCAAGGTGATTGCTGATAACAGACCCAGAGGAGATAAATAAAGCGTTTAGGGATTTCTATATCAAACTCTACTCTTCTGAAACCCAAGCAGGTGCGCAGGAGATAGGCGCTTTTCTCACTCCTCTTGGCCTTCCCACACTGTCAAAGGACCAGATGACTTTGCTTGATCAGCCTATTACATTGGAGGAAATAGCGGCTGCGATTAAAAACCTCCTTTCTGGCAAGGCCCCTGGCCCTGACGGCTACACAGCCGAGTTTTATAAAGTCTATGTAGAGGAACTTTCCCCACTATTACTAGATATGTATAACGAGGCTAAAGACAGGGGCAGACTACCGCCCACTCTATCTGTCGCTGTTATATCCCTAATACTTAAAAAGGATAAGGACCCTCTTGACTGTAAAAACTACAGACCAATTAGTCTGATTGGGTGCGATAGTAAAATTTTAGCTAAAATCCTTGCAGCCCGTCTCACCAAAGTGATCACCACATTGGTACACCCAGATCAAGTGGGCTTTATACGCTCCCGGAGCTCAGCTGACAACTTCAGACGTTTAATTAATATAATGTGGTCCTCAGGTAGCGAACTCTCCCCTGCAGCTGCTCTTTCCATTGATGCGCAGAAAGCTTTTGACAGGGTGGAATGGCAGTTTCTGTTCTACACCCTAGAATCCTTTGGCTTCGGCACTGGGATGGATTAAGCTTTTGTACACTCAACCCAGAGCATCAGTTCTGACTAACAGCACTCTCTCCCAACCATTTGAACTCGGCAGGGGCACAAGACAGGGCTGCCCGCTCAGCCCTCTTCTCTTCGCATTAGCACTCGAGCCCCTCGCTGCAGCTTTACGCAAAGACCCTAACTTCCCTGGCATTCAGATAGGTGATTCCTCACACAAATTAATGATGTATGCAGATGACACATTAGTCTTTATAACTGAACCTGAGCGCTCTCTCCCATGTCTACTTTCTACTATTGACCGTTTCTCTAAATTGTCAGGATACAAGGTGAATTGGGAGAAATCTGAAGCACTCCCTCTTTCAGATTACTGCCCCAAGAATCTGTTCACACCTGGAAATTTTATATGGCCCACTGAAGGCATTAAATATCTGGGTCTTATCTTCCCTCCACAGTTATCTGATCTGGTACGTGTCAACATCGAACCTCTACTAGAAAAATTAAAAATCAACATAGAGCGGTGGAGTCCTCTCCATCTCTCCTTATGGGGTAAGGCTAACGTCATCAAAATGAACAGTGTAACAAAATTTAATTATCTATTGCAATCACTTCCAATCCACATTCCCCTCAAGTATTTTAAACAATTTGATAGATTATGTAATGTCTTTCTCTGGAGTGGCAAACGCCCCAGGCTGAACTTGAAGAAGCTACAGAGACCCGTGGATCAGGGGGGTCTGGGTATTCCGAACCTTTTCCTATACCACCTGGCCTTTGGCCTACGACACTTGCTTCACTGGTCGTTACCACCAGAGCGTGCCCCTCCCTGGTTCACCATAGAGAGCTCCCTGTGTAAACCACTTCAACCTTTTCATTTGGTTACAACTAAATTGCCAGTTAAAGAACAGACTCACCCAATTTTGTCTCATATGCAATGGCTATGGAGGAGGGTTGCAGGTATATGTAATTTTGACCCACACCGTCACCTCGCCGCATCCATATGGCTAAACCCCAAGCTGTGTATTGGGAACTCACCTGTGTTTTGGAAACTATGGCATGACAGAGGAATTAAGGTGCTGGGTGACTTGTACCAGGGTGGCACTTTTGTGTCTTTTAAAAACCTGAAGGAGTCTTTCACATTACCTCAGCATCAGTTTTGGCGTTATCTACAAATTAGGCATCTCCTTGTCCAAACATTTGGTTCCCCCTCTACACCACCCATCACTGCGGGTGCCCTCTCTGACATGATTAAGCTGTTTGGATTGGGGCATGAGGCATCGCGTTTCTACTCAATGCTCTTACACCGCTCAAATAATTCAATCAATGCTCTCAAAACAGTGTGGGAAAATGATCTGACCATAAAATTTACAGAGGAGGCATGGAATCGGCTGTTAAGAAATGTCAAAAAGATGTCCAGAGATCTTAAAACCAGGCTTATCCAATTCAAGATTCTGAATAGAGTCTACTGGACACCCTCTAAATTACATAGGGTTAAGCTGAGGGACAGCCCTCTTTGTTGGAGATGCCGGGTGACAGAGGGCACTCTGCTGCACATGCTATGGGACTGCCCTAAAATTCAGAAATTTTGGATAGAAATTAGCACTCAAATTGAACGTATTGTAAACTACAAAATCCCCTTCTCCCCAAATCTAATTATCTTGGGTGACTCTTCATCTCTCCATGGCGTCTGCCCTTCAGATGCGGAATGGATCCAGACAGTCCTTATGCTGGGGCGCAAACTAATCATGTGTGAATGGAAGGCCTCGGAGGCTCCCTCTGTCAGTCTCTGGTCTAGCCAGATCGGTCACTTGGCAGCTTTGGAAAAGCTGACGTTTAGACTTATGAACAATGTAGACCTATATATGTCTAAATGGAATAAGTGGATAACCTATATTGAGAGATTAGACAGAAGTCCAATTCATACATAGCCTTGTGTACCATTGCCATATATGTTAACCATCTCAATTTTATTTATGTTATCTATTTCTTATTATTATCCTTTTTTTTTTTTTAATCTGTTTTACTTTTATTTTTTTTATTTATTTATTTTATTTACTTACTTAATTTATTTTTTGTTTGTTTTCACATATTCCTAGCTCAGTTATAGTCTTTCTTCATTCTATCTTTCATTGGATTTGGAATTGAGCTGATGTAATTTCCTAAGGGGTTGCTCTTTCTGTCGGTGTGATGTTGTTCCTTTGTATTTTGTCTTGATGAAAAATGATAATAAAACTATGAATCTCAAAAAAAAAACCTTTTAAACTGCATGGATTTTACCCAACATGTCACACAGCCGACTCACAACAGAGGACACACCCTCGACCTGGTCATAACCTATGGCCTGTCCACCGGTGTGTCCTCTGTTGTCGACCTGGCTGTGTCTGACCATTACTGCGTGTTTTTTAACATCACCAGTCTTAATCATCAGGAAGCCTCGATGAGAACGGTGAGGAAACGCTACCTAACTTCTGAAGTGGCTGCAAATTTTATTGAGATTTTACAGAGCACTCCTGCTGATGTTTTACCTGCATCATGTGATTTTATTGTTGATAATTTTAACAGGAAACTGGAATCCACTCTGAACTCAGTTGCTCCACTTTTAACAAAAACCATAAAAACTAAGCCTACACCCCCATGGAGAACTGAGGAAGTCAAAAAATCAAAAAGAAAATGCAGGAGTGCTGAGAGAAGGTGGAGAAAAAGTAAACTTACAATACATTATCCGATATTTCGTGAACAACTCAAATCCTACAATAAAACCGTCAAACAGGCAAGAATTGCCCATTTCTCAAAACTCATTACAGACAATAAAAACAATTCTAAATTTCTTTTCTCCACCTTCGATCTTTTAACAAATGTACATTTTAAGAATTCCTCACAACCACCAACAGACAATCTTTGTGAGGATTTTGCAGACCACTTTAGAAGTAAAATTGACAACATTAGGTCCAGTCTTTTACCACATCAAAATGTCATTTTTAACACATCTGGACAGTTGCTTTTATCCGAGGAAACACTGGAGAGTTTTGCCCTGGTTGATGCGAGGACCCTTGGTCGAGTTTTCTCCCAGGTAAACCCAACAACCTGCCTTTTAGATCCCATTCCCACATCACTTTTAAAGACATTTTATGAATTCTTTGAGGAACAGATTTTAAATATAGTAAATTACTCTCTTCAGACGGGTGTCTTCCCTGCCGCCTTTAAAATGGCGGTGGTGAAGCCCCTTCTGAAGAAGAGTAATTTAGACCACAGCATTTTTAATAACTACAGACCTGTATCCAACTTACCCTTTTTAAGTAAGATTTTAGAAAAGCTGGTTTTTAACCAAGTAAATTATTTTTTAATAAGAAACAATATTTCAGAGAAATTTCAGTCTGGCTTTAGGATGAACCACAGTAATGAGACAGCCCTTTTAAAGATTTTAAATGACATCAGGTGCAATTTAGATAACCGCAAACTGACAGTCTTGGTTCTACTGGATCTTAGTGCCACCTTCGATACAGTAGACCATCACATTTTATTAAACAGACTTAAGCACCTGGTGGGCCTCTCTGGTACTGTTTTTAACTGGTTCCGCTCCTATCTCACAGATCGATCTTTCTTTGTAAGTTTGGATACATGTTCCTCCAGAATGCATGAAATGAAGTGTGGGGTCCCCCAAGGGTCAATTTTAGGTCCACTTCTTTTTAACCTTTACATGCTTCCCTTGGGGGACGTCATCAAGAGACACGGCATCAGCTTCCACAGCTACGCTGACGACACACAGCTGTACATCGCCGTGTCTCCTGATGACACAGGGCCACTTGATGCCCTTTTTAACTGTATTTTAGATATTAAGTCATGGATGGCAGATAATTTCCTACAGCTCAACCAGGACAAAACAGAGGTTTTAGTTATTGGTCCTGAGGGCCAGAGAGAGAAACTTTTACCAAAACTACAAGATTTTAAACCTTCGCAATGTGTAAAGAACCTGGGTGTTATTTTTGACTCTGAGCTCACTTTTATTCCACACATAAAGAATATTACGAAGATAGGTTTTTACCATCTTAAGAACATAGCCAGAGTCCGCCCGTTTCTCTCTCAGGCCAGCACGGAGGTGCTGATGCATGCTTTTATCTCTAGTCGTTTAGATTATTGTAATGCCCTGCTCTCTGGTCTTCCTAAAAAGAGTATTAATAACCTACAGCTATTACAGAACTCAGCCGCTCGCGTGCTGACGAGGACCAGAGGGCGGGAGCACATTACACCTGTTTTAAAATCGCTGCATTGGCTCCCCGTCCGTTTCAGGATTGATTTTAAGGTTCTTTTACTGGTTTTTAAGTGTCTTAACGGTCTTGGGCCATCTTATTTATCTGATCTTCTTTTACTGTATCAACCCTCACGGACCCTGAGGTCCTCTGGCACCGGCCTTTTAACCATTCCCCGAACCGCGACCAAAACCCACGGTGAGGCTGCATTCAGCCATTATGGCCCTTATTTATGGAACAGCCTGCCAGAGAACCTCAGGGCCGCAGAGAACATTGATACTTTTAAATGGAGGCTCAAGACACACCTTTTTAGCTTGGCTTTTATCTGATCTCATTTACCTAGTCTTTTTAGCTATGTATTGTGTCTACTTCTTTAGCTCTTTTATTATCTTTAAAACTTTAATCCATTTTTAGTGACTTTTTACTTTATGTTATTTATTATTCATCTTAAGTTTTATATAGATTTCTCTAAAATTTTACACTTTTAGGCATTTCTTACTTTCTTTTAATCTTTTAGTTTTTAGCTCCAGTGTTTCCTCAGGGGGGTCGTCCACACTGGGAGGTGTGCCTGCTCCGCCCATGGGGGTGTCGTCATGGGGATCCCTCAGGCCTGGGTAGCTGGGGGTGGGACTCCACCTTCTGTGTGGGGTCTGCCCCGGTCTGTCCGGGTTGGGGGGGTCTCTGTGGCGATGCTCCTTGTGGTCGTGGTCGGTGGAGCCTCTCAGTGTGGACGGCCACCCATAGGTAGTGTTTTCCTCACCTGGATCGTTAGTGCTAAGCCATGTCACCAGTCCACTTACTGTGTGTGTGTGGGCGTGTGAGTGTGTGCACATGTATATGAGTGTGAGTGAGTGTGTGTGTACGCGTGGGGGGCGGGGTCGTATGGAATGTTTTAAATTGTGTTTTTTTATTGTTATTTTATTCTGCATGTAAAGCACCATGTGTTGCATTTTATATTGTATGATTTGGTGCTATACAAATAAATAAAGTTTAAGTTTAAAGTTTAGTCTCAAATATAGCTTCGTGGTAGATATACTGCTTTAGGCTTATAATGCAGGGGGGCACCGAGATGATCCACTGGGCGGTGCCTCTCACCCTTCTTCTCTTCTCCTCTTCCCTTCCTCTCTTCTCCATTTCCATTTTTATTTATTATAAATATCTCATAGCTATCGTTTTTGTCCATCGTTCCTGTAGTTTCTTGTGCTGGCCCCCCTTTTTTCTCTTTTGTGCATGTTTGCAGGCCGGAGCTTCGGGAGCTGCGTGCTGGCCTGCGGTCCTGGTCCCTCCCCCCCACCCCCGGTTAATCCTGTTGCTGCTTCCACCTGCCTGCTGTGTGGTGCTGACATCCCCGACCCCCCAGTCTGGCCTTCGGCAGGAGGGTCCCCCCTTATGATCCAGGTCCTGGTCCAGGTTTCTTCGTCCTAAAGGGGAGTTTTTCTTGCCACTGTTTGGCTTAAGGCTTTTCTCCCACTAGGGGAGTTCTTACCTGCCATTGTTTATGTAATAATTGCTAGGGGGTGTAATGGAAAATTTTGGTATAACACTGTCTGTTGCCTGTTTTCATTCCTATGCCAAGGTCATGTTCCTTTGACACAGTGGCCTGGCATGGTTGCCAGGGTGATGGGTGATGTTTTGTCTTTTCCAGCTCCAGAGTATAAAATAACCTGTCTATAATCTTCTTCAGCGCACTCAGGACTGTCGGTTCATGTGACCGGTTGGACTGTGTGGCTCCGTTCAATTGAATGTTTGTCCTCTTTTCATTAAATCTTCGAAAGACAGCTGAGGTGTCCTGACATTCTTTTTGAACAACAATTTTTGCCACCACAATTTGGCGACCCAGATGGGACCTCATCTGTGCCGGATTTTTTCCTTCTCTCCTCCGGAATCGAAGGTGTTTTAAGCATGCAACAACCTCGTACTCCCCCATCAAGTGAAGGTCGAGAAGAGGGCCTCTCGTCCGGAGGGGGGTTGGGAAGGTCCCCGCACCGACTGGGGTCGAACGAACCCGGTGGCTTCAGAAACGCCTCACTGTTCTTTTGGGTGAGTTTTGGAAAGAAAACGGCCGAAATAAGTTGCGCGCTAACGTCTCCTCTCTGCCTATTCAGCTGATGTTGCCGGTAGTCCAAGTATTTGGAACCGGGGAGGGCTGGTCCAGCCAGGGTCTGAGGACCTTGGGCTGTTTTATTACTGACCTAGGAGTTAGTGATCGAAGGGCCAGATTTTGTCTGGGGGCGTCGTAGAATGCCTATCAATTCTAGTGGAAGAAGGAATTTTGTTTGTTACTGACCTAGGAGTTAGTGATCGAAGGGCCAGATTTTGTCTGGGGGCGTCGTAGAATGCCTATCAATTCTAGTGGAAGAAGGAATTTTGTTTGTTACTGACCTAGGAGTTAGTGATCGAAGGGCCAGATTTTGTCTGGGGGCGTCGTAGAATGCCTATCAATTCTAGTGGATGAGGGAATTTTGTTTAAGAGAAAAAGACTCGCCTTTCGGTACGACATCAGCTGTAGGTCGCCAGACGTGACGGATCACGAGTGCTTCTGTAGCCGTGGTTTGAGAGGGAGACTACTTCAAGTCGGGAACTTGAGGGCTCTGGATTCGGGGAATCCGAGTGTGCCAGACGGGGTCTGGGGGCGGCTAGGATGCCTCATTCAATCCTAGAAGGAGTCGGAGGATTTGTGTTTGTGCTCTGAGCTGTCTGTTAATGTCTGGCTAACAATCTTGACTGTCTGGAGGATAACAAATAATTTTGAGAAATAATTGGAGTTGGAATGTTTTCCTGTTGATTATGTCGTGGGCTTCTGCGTCTAGAATCCGGTTTGAGTTAAGTGGGTAATCCGAAGTATACCTGGTAGGATTTAAAAGATGCAGCATTTGGAAGCAAACGGGTAATCCGAAGTACTACTCTTCTGTAGGATTTAAAAGATGCAGGACTCCAGTCAAATCTGAACCGTGACTTTTTCTAATATATTTTTAATCCAACTTTCTCTGTGAAAGAGCTGCGCAAGTGTTTCCGGCTGTTGTGACGTCACAAACCCTGATAAGCGGAAGACCTTGGTTAGCCATGGTGTTGTTTTTTTTGTGTTTTTTTTTGTTTTTTTTTCCTCTCTCCTTCTGAAAATTTAGACTCGCAACATGTCTGAGAGGATCAAATAATCAGTTGTGGAGGCCAGTTTTTCAATAAGCCTTCTGGGAGTAATTTTTCCGAAGGACCAGATTTTTCAGCACTAAATGTGAGATATATGATAGTTAATTATGGAAAAGAATAGAACCCACAACCTTTGTCGGAGCTATGGGTCAGACGAATTAAATTCCCAAAATAAAGAAAACACGAGAAACAGGAAGCCTGAGCGTTAAACAGCTGGAGGCTTTGCAGGTTAGACCAGTTATCACTCGCTAAAAAGAAAAATGAAAAACAAATTTAGATAGATTGGAATGTTGCTGAGTGAGGCAGACACCCAAACAGACTGTGCCCCAGTGTGTGAAGCTGGACCCGGTCTGGACTCTGCGCCCCCCGCCCCACCCGCCCCCCCAACTAGCGCCGGGACCTCAGGCAGAGCTCACCAGCGCCTGGACTTCAACCAGCTGCGTCCGTTTGCCCCCCACTGCCCCCAACTCCACCCGTGGGAGCACCCCTCCCCCATCTTCACCCGTTTCACCCATCGGAGAGATGAGGAAAAGTGCTGGGAAGACTGGCTGTCTCAAGGACATTTTTGACTGGCAGAAAGCCTGCGTTTCGCCAGGAAAATTGTGAGACTATTGCTGCAAAAGGCTGAAAGAGTGCAACGGGGGGGCACAACACAGTAGGGGCCCGCGCGAAAAGGGGGGCCGGACTGTCTAGGGGTGGCGAGGAGAGCCGGTGAGGTGTCCGGTGGACACGCAGAGGCCGGCTGTGAAGTCTGCAGAACACGTGAGCACCTGAATACTAAATACACATACACACAAGAACCTTGTTTTTCATTTAATAGGTCTGGATTTTATGTTTAATGTCCGAAGGGAAGGGAAATCAGCACTTGTCTGTTTAAGATTAGATTATGATTTAGGATTACAACGTAATTTATTAATAGACGTTGGAATTGAGTATTGTGTCAGGTGAGGTTATTCATGACGTGTGGGTACGCACCCCAATGCTGTTGTAGCTGCTTGCCCGTGATTAGTATCTTCTCAGACGTGGTTATTAATGAATAAAGAACTTCAAGTTACGTAAAAATAATTGTAAAATTAAATAAGTATCGGTAATTTTACTCATGCCGAACTGTTAGTGAGTTAAAGGCTTCATTATAATACTTTCGGCTGTTAGAACATTGTTGCAGGGGGCTTTTTGTTTATTCTGCAGCAGGAAAACTCTTGCATCACATGCCAGACTGGTACGCCTCATTCCCGGTTAATTAAAAATGAGGTACAAATAAGATGAGGTGATATAAATGGACTAGAAGTGAAATGGATTCGACCTGAATTCACACACTATTTTCTGTCAGGTTCCGGTACAACGTTTTAGTTTTATTTATTTTTTGCTCGGCATTCCAGTCCATCCTAACAGTCAATTTTGTTTGCTGTTGTTTTGATGGTAAAATTTTGTTTGCTGTTGTTTTGATGGTAAAATTTTGTTTGCTGTTGTTTTGATGGTAAAATTTTGTTTGCTGTTGTTTTGATGGTAAAATTTTGTTTGCTGTTGTTTTGATGGTAACATTTTGTTTGCTGTTGTTTTGATGGTAAAATGTTACACTGTTGTTTTGATGGTAAACTGTTACACGTTTGTTTTGATGGTAATATGTTATACGTTCACTCGTGTGGGGTCGGCTCGACCGGGGGGTCAAGAGACCTGGTGACCAGCAAGGAGGAGGGGTAACTGATGTAAGAGACACTCCTCTCGATGGATCTAGTGGAATGGGAATTTTTGTTTGCCTGTTTTGGCTAATGGTTCTCCTGTCCAATGTTTTTGTCTAGTGTTCATGACTGGAACTGTTTATTGAATTGGGATTCCTGTAAATGCATTAAAGTGGGTTTGAGTCCCGCTGAGGGGTTGAGTTGAAGGTCAGGGACCTTCGGGGGTCTGGGACCCCCCCTTTTTTAGCTAGGGATTTAAATGGCCAGATAAACTTGGATGTTGATGGCGTGGCTTTGTGAAGATACTATGTTGATACTTTACTATGTTGACATGGGCCTGAAAAACATAAACAGAGATGTTGAGGTTGTGAAATGTATGTGAAATTCAGCATTACCTGCTGATGCGCCTGCGCTCTGTGTGTGCGTGTGTAAACGCGTGGGTGTGTGTGGGTGTGTAAGCTCCGTGTCGCTTGTCTGACTGCGCGTTCACGCAGGGAGCGTTCACGTGAGGCTGCGTGGATGGGAGAGAGATGTTGTCTCGTTTTCCTTTCTGTTGACATTTTTTTTTTGTTAAATTGATACAAGTAAAATAGTTTTTTACTCGTTCTTTTCCCTGTGTGGGGAATTGATGATGTGGAATTGTCAGAATTGGGTTGATTTACTGTTCGAATGGTTGCAGGTTACTTTTGTGATACTGAGTTTGAACCGGATTGTGGGTCAAGGACAAGGCCTTTGAGTAGCCCATTTTTAAAATACTTAAAATAAAGATATTTTTGGCCATTTTCCAAACATTTGAAATGTAGTGTACACGTACATGTATGTGAAAGCTTCAAACAAAGGTATTTTAGTGTTTTTAAACCTACATCTATAGGGCAACGACCCTGGTTTTTGTTGTATGGAAATTGGATTCTTGCCGTTGAGCTGTGTATGATTGTGAAAAGCATGTTACATATCAATCATTTTCCTTTATTTTGTCTGTCGTGAAGTCACATACTGTTGATTGACGGTTTCGTCAGGGGTGGGTTTCGTCCCGTAAAATGAGTGCCCTGTGTTTTTTTTGGATATGGGTCAATGACAAATAAGGCTTCCGCAGAAGGTATTTTTAAAAGAACTCTGTTGTATCTACAATATTTTAAGATTATTGCATTCCAGTGGCCAGGTATTTAGTATCTTTAGCGTCCAATTTTACATTTAAAGACGGAATAATAATTATACAAATATACAAATGAATGCATTTAATACAATATCTATTCACATCATAGTTGTCAACCATTCGTTCACTTTAACCTATTATTTATTGGTTTAAATGAATGTTTTATGTGGTCGCACCACCTGACATCAGTTGTGCCACCTGACTTTTACAGCTAATTTTAAATTAGACGGGCTTCTACTTGGACACCTGTATTGGCTACCTTGGCTGTCAAGTTCATACATATCATTTTTAAATAGAATAGAGAGTTTTATGATAAAATCACATTTTCCTGGTTTTACATTGGTTGTACCATTTGACATTTTGGGGGTTTGAGATGCCAAAATGTAAAGTAACATATATTATCTGAATGTACCTGGAAGGTATTCAAACTAAATAGGTTTTATAGAATAAAGTGATATATGTCATAAATTGATTAACATTATTTTAAAGGGAAATAATGCACCCGGACACCAAAATATGCATGCCATGTCGTTGACCCATATAGTGTTCATGAGCCTACTGTCATTGGCTCTGAGAGGCAGTTTGGAAGTGCTTATTGCAGTATGTTGTTGTTATCTTGGTTGCGAGTGAGTCCTGAGACGAATGCGTTAAAGCTTCTCTGGACCTGTTGACCCATTTTGGCTGAACAGGGGCATCAAGCCGGCCTGTCCGAACTGCAGTTTGTTGCCACGAGGGTTGCGTTTCTGGGTCATGTCATTTCGGGGGAGGGCAGATCCCTCTCACCTGGCAGAATTACGGCCATTCAAAAGGAGAAACGCCAGAACTGGTCGTTAAGAAACAAATTATGTAAATTCTGGGCTCCACCAGTTTTTGTCGACAGTGGGTCTCGCATTATGCGGAAATTGAGGCACCATTGGCAGCAATTGCCCATGGAGAAGGCCTACAAGGCAAGCATCAGACCCTGGTACCTGGACTGACGAGGCTGACGACGCCTTCACTGACCTGAAACTGACGTTACAGACGCCTCCACTACCTGGACTGCCTGACTGTTCACGACTTTTCGTCCAGACTGTGGACGGAAAGGGGGGTTACATGACTTCAAGTGCTACAGCAAGTTCTTAACCCTTACCCTTTTGCCAACAGCGGATGATGGAGAACCACTCGCAACGCTAACATCCATTTGTTCCCCAAGACCTGAATTTGAGTGATGATGCTGTTGTAATGATGTTGTCTTTGTTCCCCAAGACCTGAATTTGAGTGAGGTTGCAATTGACAATGCTGACTTTGATCTTTTTTGTTGTTGGTTCTGCTTCCAGGGCTCCTGCTACGTGAGTTAACATTGCAGGTTTTGCTTTTGGGGCTTTTGTCCCCGATAAGTTTTTTTTATTTTTCCACAGGTAGACCCATAGCGCATCACGTGGATACAATGTTCCTGCCTACACAAATTGCTGTGTGTAAATGTGATGATCACACTAACAATCTGATTTTGTCTCTCAATGAAATGTTCAAGCTGACGCAGCTGCAAAGGAAACTGCGTCCAAACAACCTTTGTCTCTCAAAGTACGATCTGTCTCCCTGCTACTTCCGTCCTCGGCTGTGACCTCGGTTGAGATTGGTGAATTGTAACTAAGGGCTTTGCACACTGAAATATGGTCCTGGGAGGATGCGGACTGCAGGGTAATTAACAGGGTGTGAATGGGGCCCGACGGCCGGCCATGTCTCCCCAAGAATTTTTTCCCTCACTTTGCTTAATTGACACAAGGTTTCATGTGTCAAGGGGTGGGGGATGGTGAGTGAAATTCGCAATACGAGGGTATACGATGACACTGGTTCACGAGAGGGGGTTCACAACTCGCCCCCACCAGACAGACGTTTCAACATTTGCAGATGGATTTCATTGAACTTACACATAGTGAAGGCAAAAAGTTTGTTTTGGTTATCATTTGCATGTTTTCTAAATGGATTGAAGTTTTTCCCACAACAAGACAGGACTCCGCCGCAGTGGCCAAGGCTTTGATGAACCTGATAATTCCCAGGGATTCCCGGGGGATTCTGGCGAAAAAATCAGTTCAGACAATGGCGCTCCGTTTGTGAGCGCGGCACTGAAACAGGTCGGTGAGTACATGGGCGTAGATATATACGACAACATTGCGCCTACCACCCAGCCTAATGTGGTGCTAATGTGGCGCGCCAGAGAAGCAAAAATGGCCTGAGCCCCTTTGAAATCCTGTTTCAAGAGACCTTTAAACAGGGATTGGGCCCGTTTAAGAGACAGCAGCAAGAGACTGGCCTTTGTGAAGACGAAATGTTACGATATTGTGCAACCTTGTCGTCTGTTTTGTCTGATATCAACAAGCAGGTTAAGGCGGCCCTCCCCAAACCGGCAGAGACGAAACTCCATGACCTCGGAGTGGAGACTACATCGTGGTCAAAGACTTCAGACGTAAACACTGGAAAGCTCGGAGGTGGAACAGACCGTTCCAAGTGCTTCTGGTGACGGAGACAGCAGTCGAGGTTGCAGAGAGACGTACCACGTGGATCCACGCCAGCCACTGCCGACGGGTTCCTGATCCACGCGCACGCCATGCACCTGATCGAGAGGCCACGGCCGTACCATCCCCTTAGGCGGCTCGGATGCGGCCTAAGGGTGGCGACCAGCGTCCTGCTGGTCGTCTCCATAGGGGTGAGGTTGCTTCTGCTGCTGTTGGAGAGCCTGCACGATCACACGTCACAGACCAACTGCACGACAATCTCACCTCCCCCAGACCACGATTCTGAGGCGGCACTTGCCCCTCATTGGCTGGTGAGAAGGGCTGCTGTTAACACGACCAACATGACCAACACGGCGTTGCAGCTACAGGACAACATATGGTTCCGTACCATGACCACTGTGACGAGGCAGCTGACCAACGAGATCGATGTGACACATGTTGTCGGACACCTGAATGAATTGTTGCATTTGCAGAGGAGGTCCTTGTTTTCCATTTCAGGGTGGGAAACTGGACTGTTCAACCTCTCTGCCCCTGAACTGACTATTATTTTGGGTTTGTGTGTTTTTCTGTGTTTTATTGTGCCATGGGTGAAGAAACTAGTAGCTTCTGCCATTCCCACCGCACCTGGACGGTTTGCCCAGGAGATGGACCACAATGATGAGTGGGTTCCTCCTTCCATGGAGGATCCAGAGCTACTTTAATTTATATTCTGCATTAATCCTTCCTCAGGTTGATGATGTTTTTTTTTCATTTATGCTGTTTTGAACTGATTATGAGCTGTTATGTCCTGTTGACAGGTTGTGAGGGAATCAAGCATTAGCCCCGTGGTACGGTGGGTTAAAACATGGAGGGTTTTGCCAGGACATGTGGAGAATTTTGTCATTTTTTTAAATTATTATTATTATTATTATTATTATTATTTTACATGTTATCTCATTTTATCCTTGAACTGCATAGTCACACAGTGCCTTTGATTTTTTCTCTTCTCCTTTTCCCTTCATGGACTATTGTGCTGAATGTGATTTGTTTTGGTATTGTTTGAAGTAGATTAGTTTATATTCCATGATGGGCTTTTCCCCTACGGGGGTTTTTTCCTTCCTTATCTATGATAGGGTAGCTAGACAGATTGAGTCTTTTGACTCTCCCCTATTGCCTAGTGGAGGGAGAGGTTTTGGCTCTTCTGTACCCGTGACTTAGATCCTCTGTCGGGGTTTCTGTAACTCCCGCGTTGGAGAATGGGTGTGCTAGCGTTTGGCTGGTGCGCGACAGAGCATAAAGGTCACGGGATAGGCTATTGCAAAATTTCCTATTTTATGGTTTAGCATAAAAATGCTAAAAGGGGTGGAATGTAATGGAAAATTTTGGTATAACACTGTCTGTTGCCTGTTTTCATTCCTATGCCAAGGTCATGTTCCTTTGACACAGTGGCCTGGCATGGTTGCCAGGGTGATGGGTGATGTTTTGTCTTTTCCAGCTCCAGAGTATAAAATAACCTGTCTATAATCTTCTTCAGCGCACTCAGGACTGTCGGTTCATGTGACCGGTTGGACTGTGTGGCTCCGTTCAATTGAATGTTTGTCCTCTTTTCATTAAATCTTCGAAAGACAGCTGAGGTGTCCTGACATTCTTTTTGAACAACAATTTTTGCCACCACAGGGGTTTATGTTTATGTTCTGGGTCTGTGGAAAGCGCCTAGAGACAACATCTGTTGTATTAGACGCTATACAAATAAAATTGAATTGAATTGAATTAAGCTATACTAGGAAGTTAAGATGGAGTGAGACGCTTACGCTCAGCTAGGACGTCTAAATTGGAGCGGGATGCTTACGTTCAGCTAGGACATTTACAATAAACTGGGACATTCTATGGTTTCTGGTGTGCTCATGTTTCTGACTGACTGCTTTTTGTTTTACAGCATCTGAAAGTGATGAACAACCATTTCCTTTAGCAGAAGACACAACAGCATTAGATCGGTTACCACGGATACTTTAATAACATTGTTATCATCAATCAATCACCTGCCGAATTAGTAGATGACATGAAGATTTAATAATGGATGCATTACAAAGAAAAAAAGTGCAGCCCATGAAAGCAAACCACATGAATTAAAAATAATACAATAAGCAACCAAGCTTTCTAACAAATCACATCTAAAACTGGGCCCATAAAGTGGCCGTTATGCTTCTGGTTCCCAAACTCCACATTACTCTCCATTTCAAAATCAATGTCATGTCAGCCCGAACAGGAACCAATGTAGATGGCATTTTTTCTCCTTTTTGTCCAATATAAAAAGACTTTAGCAACAACACACCTCCCGCCATCATTGAACTCAGCAGACCATGTTATCTGGCAGTTGAAGAAGCTTGCAGTGGGACGGTCCGGCTCCTGCAAGAACAGACTTTTTTCTTTTTGCCACTGTCACTTCTTTATGTCCTCCAGAACTTTTTTGCAGACTCTGGGTGAACGTGGTCTCAGGTCCATCCACCGGAGTGATCCTCAGTGGGACCCGAACCCACCACAGCCGCAAACCCCGATTCCTCCAATCCATGAACGCTGCACTCTGTTTACTCGTGGCAGGGGTGAAGTCAGCATTCATCATCACGCACGCTTCTGCAGCCTTCTTCAAAACATAACCACAAACGTCCGTGGCAGCAGGTCATCTTGTGTTGGTCCGGTGTTCTGCCGAGGTGTCCTACCTCAGCAGAAAATACTACCGTACGATCCCCGTTTCTTTTATCTCAGTTTATTTTTTTTCCAAAGGCTTTTTCATGCAAATAGACGATTTAACAGCAGGAAGTCAGAATGTGTTTCCACATAGATCTATGTGTACGACGCTTGGGCGGAAGAAAAAAACCCGTCAGATCACGCTTCCACATAGACCACGCTTCCACATAGACATCAACATTTATCCATGTGGAAGCGTGATCTGACGGGGTATTTTCTTCCGCCGAAGTGTCGTACACATAGATCTATGTGGAAGCACATTCTGATTTCCTGCTGTTAAATCATCTATTTGCATGAAAAAACCTTTGGAAAAAAAAGAAACTGAGATAAAAGAAACGGGGATGGTACAGTAGTATTTTCTGCTGAGGTAGGACACCTCGGCAGAGAAGTATGTCATTTCATCCTACGGGTAGGACGATTGGCGGAGGTAGGACAACTCGGGCAGAACACGGGCACAGAGAGTCCTGTGCACTCTGTCCAAACCCAGTACAGTACAGAAGTTTGAACGCCCTTTCCCATCTGTGTGAATGAGAAGGCGCGCCCAAACCTTTGGTCTGTACTGTATATCTTTTAGCATGTCAGCCACATACTGGGAAGGTTGTTTACCATCCTCTCGTCCCTCTTTCACTCCGGAGATGCAGAGCTTGCAGCGTGATTGTGCCTCAAAGACTTCACATTGGGCCTTCAGTGTGGCTCACTCTTTCTTCATGCACGACTCATCCGACTCTGAGGCAGCAATGGTGTCTGAATGGGCACTGACTCCCACTTATAAATCATTTGCACTTCGCACCCTTGTGCTTGGGCCTCCACGATCAACTTTTGCATATTAACAGTTTTTGTTCAGGCGGGGAGTGTGGGGGTCGTCGCGGTGGAGCTCTGTCCCTGGTCTGGTGGGGACTTTGGTGGTCTCTAGAGGGGTGTTACCTCGTGGCGGCGGGTGGGGTTGGTTGGGAAGGGCCTGGGTGGCGGCCACTTGCCTTGAGCAGTTCTCCGGACCATTCCGGTGTGGGCTGGGGTGTGGCTGGCCTCTGCCTGGGTGCCTGCGCTGGGGGGGCATCGTTGCCTTGGGCTGTTGTCGTTGGGGCAGGGGGCACGTGCCCCGGCGTCTGTGGGGACTCTGGGGTGTCCGCTGTGTGGGGGCGGGGTGGAACGGGGCCGGGTTTGGGCAGCGGGTCTCACCCGGCAGGGGGGTACTCTGCGGCAGCTGGGGGACTCATTCTCAGGTTTCTACTGTATATTCTTTGTCATGTGTGAATGAAGGACTGTTTGTACCATCTCCAGCTCCACACTGGGGGCTCTGACAGAAATCCTCTTGGTTTAGCCACCACCTCTGATCCAGTTCCAGCTCCAGCCTCAGACCCCGTCCCTTGTTTCCTGCTGACCTGCCGTCTCTGCCTGCTTTCTGCCAGACCAGCGCAGCAGTCCCTTTAAGTTGGAAACTTATTTTGCCTGGCTTTTGCTCCTTTCTTTTTGGTCGTAGTACTTTGCTTGGGTTTAGTCTCGTCTTGTGCTTTTGGTGCTCATGTGGAGGATTAGATGATAAGGAATCTCTAATGAATATATTTTTTCTTAAAGTTGGAGTCCTACACAACTTTATGACCCAATTCTTGTTGTTCACCTGTTATAAACTGTTAAAAGGGAGTGTTTCTTTATTCAATTCAATTTTATTTGTATAGTGTCTAATACACCAAAGTTGTCTCTAGACGCTTTCCAGAGACCCAGAACATAAATCCCCGAGCAATTATTACAAAAACAATGGCAGGTAAAAACTCCCCTAGTGGGAGAAAAACCTTAAGCCAAACAGTGGCAAGAAAAACTCCCCTTTAGGAGGGAAGAAACCTGGACCAGGACCTGGATCATAAGGGGGGTAGAAACCTGGACCAGGACCTGGATCATAAGGGGGGGAAGAAACCTGGACCAGGACCTGGATCATAAGGGGGGTAGAAACCTGGACCAGGACCTGGATCATAAGGAGGGTAGAAACCTGGACCAGGACCATAAGGGGGGTAGAAACCCGGACCAGGACCTGGATCATAAGGAGGTAGAAACCTGGACCAGGACCTGGATCATAAGGAGGGTAGAAACCTGGACCAGGACTATAAGGGGGGTAGAAACCCGGACCAGGACCTGGATCATAAGGGGGGTAGAAACCCGGACCAGGACCTGGATCATAAGGGGGTAGAAACCTGGACCAGGACCTGGATCATAAGGGGGTAGAAACCTGGACCAGGACCTGGATCATAAGGGGGTAGAAACCTGGACCAGGACCTGGATCATAAGGGGGTAGAAACTTGGACCAGGACCTGGATCATAAGGGGGACCCTCCTGCCGAGGGCCAGAGTGGGGGGTCGGGGACGTCAGCAGCACACAACAGACTTTACACTGTCACCTAATGCTTGCTCACGAAGTTCTGATGCAATCTGTTAGTTACTTCGGGAAACATTATTTTTGTTGGCTTGTAGTCTTAAAATGCCTTTAAATCTGAGATGAATTCCATTTAATTTTCTGCTGCTATGTTAAACTTGTTTATCATGGTATAGAGAATAGTTAAATAAATATAGGTGATATTATTTCTATTATATCACTAATATTACTAGTACTGTTATTATAGATCATCCTGGCCCTTGTAAACAGGTCATCAAGGATTTTTTCTTTTATGGAACTCATTTGATGAAAGCAGCATTAATCAGTAAATATGCTTTAAAACCCCACTGTAACTTCAAGTGTAAATACCCAACTGCAGTTCAGAGGTCACGGCAACTGAGGGTCAGGTTAGGGACATTAAGCTATACTAGGAAGTTAAGATGGAGCGGGACGCTTACGTTCAGCTAGGACATTTTCAATAAACTGGGACATTCTATGGTTTCTGGTGTGCTCGTGTTTCTGACTGACTGCTTTTTGTTTTACAGCATCTGAAAGTGATGAACAACCATTTCCTTTAGCAGAAGACACAACAGCATTAGATGGGTTAGCACGGATACTTTAATAACATTGTTATCATCAATGTCTGGGGGAAGTCTTCCCGGAGGACGGCTGGGGCAGACGGTATCGGGCCATCTCCAAGTCCAGGTCAGCGAAGGTGTAAGCTGTATAGCTGTGGTGCTGCAAGTTCTTGTAGGAGCTGTTGTCAAATGGTTCCTCGGGTTCTGGAGGTTCTAAAGAACAATCAAACGAAAAAAAAGAATTAAGATGGGAAACTGCATAAGAAAAAAGCTTGTTGTTAGTGATGGAGGGAGAAGAGACGGTCCTGGACAGAAGTTAATAAGGCAAGCAATCAGAGATTAGAGTTGGAAAGAACAGTCGCAGATAAATGCTCTTCAGGAAAGAATCATCAGGTCACCAACACCCACAACAAAAACCCCCAGTGATGTCACCAACAGGTTTTGGAAGAGCTGTAAGAAACTCCATCGTGGAGTAACCGCAAACGCACCGGCCTTCCCTCCGTAACCGCAAACGCACCAGCCTTTGCGCCAGTGTCGGCCTGGCCGTTGCCTTTTTTTTTCCCTCTTGTGGTGGTTCTGGTGGCTTATCTTGGGACCCCTGCTGCTGATGACTGTCTGGAGCACTTTTTCTTTCATGCCATCACTCCATTTTTTTCAGCTGGAAAAGTTGCTGGAGATGTGACTAAGGGCCAATCCCAATGTTCACCCTACTTTCTACCACTAGCCCTCACCCACTACCACTAGCCCTAAAAATGAAGCCACAGGCGTAGGGCCCTTGTAATCTTCCCTAGGGATTGGGACACCACTTGCTACGTCACTGTGTGGTTTATGTTCGGGTATGTAAGCAACTGCGTAGTTACGTTTGCACATACGTCACACCATCTCAGGAAGCCCAGAGCTAAAAGCTGTTTTAATTTCCGCTGTAGCGCTGTTAATATGCCACTTTATTAAGTTTTAATATTTTTTCCAGGCGTAAAAGTAACCGTTAAGCTCCCCAACCTGGGCTCAGTTTATCCAAATAACGCCTGTTAAGAAATTTGCTCCGATGTTTTGGGGGATGAGAAGAGCTGCCGGGTCGGGAGCTGATTTATGGTTCTGCGTTAAATCGACGCAGAGCCTACGGCGTAGGTTACGCGGCGACACACACCATACGGCGCGCGTCGCCGCGTAAGCTACGCCGTAGGCTCTGCGTTGGTGTAACGCAGAACCATAAATCAGCCTTTATTCTGGCGAGATCTGAAAAGACTTTGCAACAACGAGCAAGCAAGTGATTATGTACATTCACTGAGTGAATATTATGAAAGTAAAATGTATATTTCTCGCGTTTTGAGCATAAAAATGCTCAAAACGCATTTTTATGCAGAAACTAACTCAAAATATTGATTTTATTCACTAAAAAATAAAAAATGTCCGCCATGTTTTTTTGTTTGATCAGTCTGTAAATGATGACGTAAAGCATTCTGGGAAATTTTCTTAGGCCCTCGGTCGCGAAGTCAGCATCTGAAATCCCTCGCTTTTAAGGGCTAGATTCATACACACTAGCCCTCGTTATGCCCACTACCCCTAGATGCAAAGAGGAATTGGGACACCACTACCCTCACGGGAACGCGCAAAATTTAGGGGTAGGGCTGAAAAGTAGGACTAGGGGGGATTGGGACTGGCCCTTTAACAATCACGCGCCTGTTTTTTTTTTTTTTCTTCTTTGTTCACCCCGAAACTCCCCCACCACTTCAGCACAGAGTGCTTCACTGACCAGAATCTGACCTGCACAGATCAGAATCACGTAAAATCAACTTTGGAAAAGCAATGAAGCAGAAAACAACTCTGTTTGAAATGATGTAATGTAATATGAATTTAACAACGCTGACTTTTATAATGTTTAAATAGGCTAATGTTTAAGTTTACGTTCTGCAACGCGTCTGCTGTCTGCAGCCACCGCTCCTGCTGACAGCAGACGGGGAGAAAACAAAGATGTCTTTGCTCTGATGATGTGTGAATGAGAAGGGCAGACATGAGAATAGTGGACAGGTTCCTTGTTGTTGTTGTTTTGGTGTAGCCTAGTTACGGCCGACAGTAACTGGTTTTGAGTACTAAAATTCCTGTTTGAGACCAACCAATTGTTATCCATCTAACGTCCAGTCGGAAGTTATATTAATTTTGTGCATTTATATTTTTCCAAAATGATTTCGCAACCCCCAGAAATCATCTTGCGACCCCAATTGGGTTCGGGACCCCAAGGTTGAGAATGGCTGCTCTAAATCATTAACCGTTTACCAAAAATCCTCCACAGGCTAATTGGATCTCCAGGTACGAGTTGGGGCTAGTCCTAGAAGACCTTGTCGTACAGTCAGCAGCACAACCAGCTGTAACCTCTTCATTAGAAGATGACAAACATGCGTCAAGATTTCTGCTTGTTAAGCTTCTGTTAGCAGCATCACTTGTTAGCATTAGCTATGCTAAGCTACCCAACATGTTGCAACCAGCTGCCAGGCTCATCTTTGGATCAAACAGGGTGGGCGTGTATCTGGTTTCCACCAGAAACCTGTTTGTGACATCACATGAGTGTATTCAGAACCAGTAGTTTTTTTTGGACCTGAATCAGTTCTACATTAGGAATCGGTTCTGAACCTTGGAACTTGGAATCAGTTTGTTGGAGGCGGCCCACAGACAGATGGTAATATCAGTTTGAGAATGAAAGAATTGGAGCTCAGACAATGATCAGAGTTTTCAGACAGGTGAGTCCACCTCATGCAGCTGAAAACTTCTAGAAGGAGGTCAGAGGGACGGAGGAGACAAAGCTGCGTCTGACGTCAGGCGTGGTTAACCGTTCACAAAGAAGTGACAATCTGGAAAACCACCAACAAAAAGCAAGGAGGGTAGTGAGAGGTTGGTGTGGTATGTACCCTCAGATGGTCCAGAAGTGACTTCTACCATCTCCTTTTCTGTAGATTCGGACAAAACTTGGGCGGGGTCCAGCAGCTCCTCTGAAGGACTGGAAAATTCTGTCACAGTTTCGATCACAAGACTCTCCAACTCTACAGGACCAGTAGCGTTGGTTAGGGGGCTCTCGGACTCTGGAAGACCAGCAGTGCCGGTAGGGGGGCTCTCGGACTCTGGAAGACCAGCAGTGTCGGTAGGGGGGCTCTCGGACTCAACAGGACCAGCAGTGTCGGTAGGGGGGCTCTCGGACTCTGGAAGACCAGCAGTGCCGGTAGGGGGGCTCTCGGACTCTGGAAGACCAGCAGTGTCGGTAGGGGGGCTCTCGGACTCAACAGGACCAGCAGTGTCGGTAGGGGGGCTCTCGGACTCTGGAAGACCAGCAGTGTCGGTAGGGGGGCTCTCGGACTCAACAGGACCAGCAGTGTCGGTAGGGGGGCTCTCGGACTCTACAGGACCAGCAGTGTCGGTAGGGGGGCTCTCGGACTCTGGAAGACCAGCAGTGTCGGTAGGGGGGCTCTCGGACTCTGGCAGACCAGCAGTGTCGGTAGGGGTGCTCTTGGACTCTGGAAGACCAGCAGTGTCGGTAGGGGGGCTCTCGGACTCAGACTCAGTCAGGTTTTTCTCTTGATAGACAGCTGGCATCTCAACTAAACCTGGAGTTTCAGTAGTGGCAGTGTCGACAGCTACACAACCTTCTGCTGCTTCCTGAGCAACTTTCCCAGCGGGAACGTGTGGGTCTAGAAGCTCTGCTGGATCCTGGGTGGCAGTGCTGGCCTCAGGGCCCAGGGCATCTGACTGATCAGAACTGACGGTGGGTCTCTTCACTGTTGCTCTCAATGCCTCACACTCCGCATCAGCAGCGTCTTTTGTCCTTCCTGTGACGGCAAACTCCTGAATATCTGGCTTCTCTAGCAGGGATGTTCCTTTTCCAGACTGCAACTCAGACTTATTATCTTCAGCGTCAGAGTCGGAGTCGGAGTCGGAGTCAGACTCACTGTCTGAGGAGGAGGAGGAGGTAGAAGATGATTCTGCAGCAACAGACATCCCAGAGTCGGAGGAAAAGACAGCAACATCATTGGCAGCTGCAGTAGCATGCTCTGGAGCCAGGGCAGGTGCAGAAACATGTGGAGGAGCAGGTGTAGGGGTAGATGTTGAATCCAGGGCAGCTGCAGAAACATCTGGAGGAGAAGGTGTAGGGGTAGATGTTGAAGCCAGGGCAGCTGCAGAAACATCTGGAGGAGCAGGTGTAGATGTTGAAGCCAGGGCAGCTGCAGAAACATCTGGAGGAGCAGGTGTAGGGGTAGATGTTGAAGCCAGGGTGGGTGCAGAAACATCTGGAGGAGCAGGTGTAGGGGTAGATGTTGAAGCAACTGCAGGTGCAGCTGAAGATGGGAAGAAGCCTGGTTCTGACAGTCGAACTGGAAAGACAACTTGGGTTTTGTAGGCAAGCAGGGCTGCTCTGTCAGCTGGAGCCTCAACTGCTGAAGAACATGCTGAATGAAACACAACAGGTCAACAGTAATAAGACATGCAGGCGAATAACCAAAATCCGCCATGGCCATCACCATCATCCCCATCCGAGCGAATAACAGGACCTTAGATAAGGGGTTAGTGTCCATACTGGTTCTACTGGACCTCAGATAAGGGATTAGTGTCCATACTGGTTCTACTGGACCTCAGTGCTGCTTTTGACACTGTAGATCAGCATTTTACTGCACAGGTTAGAACATGTTGTTGGGATTAAAGCGACAGCTCTACGTTGGTTTAAATCATATCTATCTGACAGGTTCCAGTTTGTTCATGTACATGAGGTTTCTTTAGAACAGTCAAGGGTCTGTTATGGTGTTCCGCAGGGTTCAGTGCTAGGGCCAATCTTGTTCAGTTTATACATGCAGCCATTGGGAAGTATAATCCAGAATCACGGCATACACTTTCATTGCTATGCTGATGATACGCAGCTCCATTTGTCTATGAAGCCGGATGAAACAGAACCTTTAGTTAAACTTCAGGCATGTCTGGCCCACAGGATGTCCACTAACTTTTTACTTCTAAATTCTGATAAAACAGAGGTTATTATTTCTAGACCCAACATTTTAGGAAGGGATTAGGTGGTGTTGCGATGGCTTCCAGTGCTACTGTGAGAAGCTTTGGAGTTATTTTGATCAGGATTTATGGTTTACACAGAATATTAACTCATTGACTGCCAGCCATTTTCAGAGCAGAGAGCTCCATACTGCCAGAGGTTTTGGGCATTTTGGCTGATTTCAAAGACCCACAGAATATTGAGTTTTAGGAGTACATAAACATTGAAACTACGTTAAGAAACTTTAGACTCTCGTGAACATCAGGGGAAAAAAAGTTTGTGTTTATCATTTTCTGTTCTTTAGATATCAGCAGTAGAACTTGGGTGGTTTCAGCGAAAACAAGGTTTGGACCAAAAAAAAGAAAGAAAAAAAAGAAGCTGCCGGTATTTCTCTCTGTCGTCTCGCCATTTCTCTTCTGCACGTCTTCCTTCTTCCTCTTCCTCTTCCTCTTCCTCTTCTAGCCCTCCCCCCGCCCCGCCCGCCAGCCCGCCCCTTATGATCCAGGTCCTGGTCCAGGTTTCTACCCCCTTATGATCCAGGTCCTGGTCCAGGTTTCTACCCCCTTATGATCCAGGTCCTGGTCCAGATTTCTATCCCCTTATGATCCAGGTCCTGGTCCAGGTTTCTCCTTATGATCCAGGTCCTGGTCCAGGTTTCTACCCCCTTATTATCCAGGTCCTGGTCCAGGTTTCTACCCCCCTTATGATCCAGGTCCTGGTCCAGGTTTCTACCCCCCTTATGATCCAGGTCCTGGTCCAGGTTTCTACCCCCTTATGATCCAGGTCCTGGTCCAGATTTCTATCCCCTTATGATCCAGGTCCTGGTCCAGGTTTCTCCTTATGATCCAGGTCCTGGTCCAGGTTTCTACCCCCTTATTATCCAGGTCCTGGTCCAGGTTTCTACCCCCCTTATGATCCAGGTCCTGGTCCAGGTTTCTTCCCCCTTATGATCCAGGTCCTGGTCCAGGTTTCTACCCCCTTATGATCCAGGTCCTGGTCCAGGTTTCTCCCCCCCCCTTATGATCCAGGTCCTGGTCCAGGTTTCTACCCCCTTATGATCCAGGTCCTGGTCCAGGTCCCCCCTTATGATCCAGGTCCTGGTCCAGGTTTCTACCCCCTTATGATCCAGGTCCTGGTCCAGGTTTCTACCCCCTTATGATCCAGGTCCTGGTCCAGGTTTCTACCCCCTTATGATCCAGGTCCTGGTCCAGGTTTCTCCTTATGGTCCAGGTCCTGGTCCAGGTTTCTCCTTATGGTCCAGGTCCTGGTCCAGGTTTCTACCCCCTTATGATCCAGGTCCTGGTCCAGGTTTCTACCCCCCTTATGATCCTGGTCCTGGTCCAGGTTTCTACCCCCCTTATGATCCAGGTCCTGGTCCAGGTTTCTACCCCCTTATGATCCAGGTCCTGGTCCAGGTTTCTACCCCCTTATGATCCAGGTCCTGGTCCTGGTCCCCCCTTATGATCCAGGTCCTGGTCCAGGTTTCTACCCCCCTTATGATCCAGGTCCTGGTCCAGGTTTCTACCCCCCCTTATGATCCAGGTCCTGGTCCAGGTTTCTACCCCCTTATGATCCAGGTCCTGGTCCAGGTTTCTCCTTATGATCCAGGTCCTGGTCCAGGTTTCTCCTTATGATCCAGGTCCTGGTCCAGGTTTCTACCCCCTTATGATCCAGGTCCTGGTCCAGGTTTCTACCTCCTTATGATCCAGGTCCTGGTCCAGGTTTCTACCCCCTTATGATCCAGGTCCTGGTCCAGGTTTCTACCCCCCTTATGATCCAGGTCCTGGTCCAGGTTTCTACCCCCCCTTATGATCCAGGTCCTGGTCCAGGTTTCTACCCCCTTATGATCCAGGTCCTGGTCCAGGTTTCTACCCCCTTATGATCCAGGTCCTGGTCCAGGTTTCTACCTCCTTATGATCCAGGTCCTGGTCCAGGTTTCTACCCCCTTATGATCCAGGTCCTGGTCCAGGTTTCTACCCCCTTATGATCCAGGTCCTGGTCCAGGTTTCTACCCCCCTTATGATCCAGGTCCTGGTCCAGGTTTCTACCCCCTTATGATCCAGGTCCTGGTCCAGGATTCTACCCCCCTTATGATCCAGGTCCTGGTCCAGGTCCCCCCTTATGATCCAGGTCCTTGTCCAGGTTTCGTCCCCCCTTATGATCCAGGTCCTGGTCCAGGTTTCTCCCCCCTTATGATCCAGGTCCTGGTCCAGGTCCCCCCTTATGATCCAGGTCCTGGTCCAGGTTTCTTCCCTCCTAAAGGGGAGTTTTTCTTGCCACTGTTTGGCTTAAGGTTTTTCTCCCACTAGGGGAGTTTTTACCTGCCATTGTTTATGTAATAATGTTATGTTATTATGTTCTGGGTCTATGGAAATATCCTAGAGACAACTTCAGTTGTAATAGATGCTATATAAATAAAATTGAATAAAAAAAAAAAAGAAAAGAGGAAAACATATTTTTGAGAGAAAACCTGAGGGATCATTGCTTTAGTCAGGGTTTCTGCAGGTACCAGCAAATCTAATTTAATGCTTTTTAATGCCATTTCAAACATTTTTAATTCCCATGACTAACTGCAAATATTATACGTGTAGGTATACTTACCTATATACACATACAAAATATCCATATCCAGCTCTGAGTTAAATTGCAAGCATTTCATTTGACAATGATAATGAGATATTTGAGAATCTAAATAATTTACATAAACTGTCACCCTATAATGAATTTGAAATGGCTCATGGTTCATTGGCTTTCAGTTCCAACTCGTCAACATGTTTCAGTTCAAGGCATTTGTCCTTGTATCTCCAGAGTATTAGATTGTATCACCTGAGCCATGAGTGTGCCTGATTTGTTTTCGGCCTTCTCATCTGAATCAAGACAATAGACGTTATGCACCGGCCGTAAACACTGGTTCCGTATGCTTATCACACCAATATACTTTTGTGCGAAATTAATGTTTATATACTAAGAATAAATCGGTAATAATAATAATAATAATAATAATAATAATAATAATAATAATGAATTTAACTTGTAATGCACTTTACATCAATGAATCTCAAAGTGCTACACTTGGACCAATATTCATTCATACACATTCTCACCAGTGGTGGTAGCTACGTTTGTGGCCACGGCTACTACGGTTGTGGCCACGGCTGCTACGGTTGTGGCCACGGCTGCTGCGTTTGTGGCCACGGCTGCTACGTTTGTGGCCACGGCTGCTACGTTTGTGGCCACGGCTGCTACGTTTGTAGCCACGGCTGCTACGATTGTAGCCACAGCGGCCCTGCAGACTGACGGAAGTGTGGCTGCCATATTGCGGGTTACGTTCCAAAAAGAACCCGTGATAAGTGAAATTTGCGAAGTAGCAACCTTTTTTTTTTACAATTATTATACAAGGCTTCAAATTGCAGAGATCAGCACCGCCCCACCGCGACCCGAGTAATTGGGTTTGAAAGGGAGAAAATGAAAAAGGATTATGACAAAAAATACAGTATGTAAAGTAGGACAGATTGTGACTGGTGCGTATTTCACTGCTCTTCTGAGCCGCTGCATCCTGACTCGCTCTGTAGCGTCTTTTTCTCCTAAAGCCGCGGTGCAGGTGTGTTTTTTCTACAGAAGAAAATAGTTATGGGTTGGTTTTGTCGCTCTTTTTTCTTCTGGACAAAAAGATTCTTATAAGCCGACATGCCACCATGGATTAGAACTGTAATGAACGATTCATCAAAGGCTCCAGTTCTTGAGCTGCTGCTTGGCCGTTCTCAGCATTGTTGCTAAGCGACCAACGTTATTGACACAGGAAGTGAAGAAGCAGGGAGACTATTGGTGCGTTCGAAATGCCATACTAAACAGTACATACTAAGAAGTATACTTAAGTTCGGCACACTTTTGAGTAAATATCAGGAGTGGGCATTAATTCGAACGCACTATTAAGAGCGCACACGTCACTTCCTGCCATTGGGAGGAAGTGACGTGTCACAGCAGCAGTAGCAGCTGTTACCATGGTAACAGCAGCGATACCGCTCTTTCCCGTTTATTCTGGCCCAAACAAGATGACATTATATAATATTATAATATACAAATATTATAATATTAATATTATATAATAATATTATTATACTTATGACATATACGTATCACTTAGCAACCAAACACCGCTGCATTGCATTGTGGGAAGTTTCTGCTTGGCTAGTGTCCATCAATCCACACTAATACATTTCTCCAGAATGAGTATGGATAGTACATACTATTGAGTATGGATAGTACATACTATTGAGTATGGATAGTACATACTATTGAGTACGTTCTAATGTTTCGGACGCACTAAAAAATCTCACATACTCATTTTGCATACTCATTGTCATTAGGGTGGAAGTATGGGATTTCGGACGCAGCCTATTTCGCCAATCAGATTGCAGAACACGATGCACAATGCAAATCCGTGAAGCAGCAGAAAAGTGAACCGCGTTATAGCGAGGGATTACTATATTATTTTTTCATCAAAAGTATTTTTATTTTTTTAATGCCTCTGGTAATTGAATTTAATGCTTTTTAATGCCATTTAAGGCCTTAATTTGAACAAAATGTATTTGATGACTTAATGCTTTTTAATGACCCGCGGAAACCCTGTTTATTTGTCATCTTACTTGTACATTCATAGTCAACTATCTTGATCGGATCATTATGTTCTCGCAGAAGTCAGAAAATTCTAGGCTGTACTGATGTCTGGCTTTTAATTCAATGTCCAGTCAAACGTCAGCGGTTTGCATCATCGTAGTGACACACGGTCAAAAGACCAGGAGGTTCTACCAGAATACAGGACGGCCTTACTCTGGACTGGAGCTTGAGTCTTCTTCGTTGGGTTTTGTGGATCTTTAGCTTGACTGCAGAAGTGCAAAGTTGGGCGACCCATCAGGACCCCCCAGCTGTCCACCTGGAGACACTGAAGAAGACATTTGGTGTTAAGACAGAGCTGGACCTGAGAAGTTTCATTATATTATTGTTTGCTACTTGTACTCACCGCTATGTTGATAGACAATGAATCAACTGTGTTACCTAATGTGAGCAGCAGAGGGAACTACCTAGGTATATGGCTGTGCAGTGCATGTTGGGAGACCAGAGATTTGCTAGATGATGTTACATACATTCAAATTTGAGCACAAGCTCATTATTATTGATTAAAACCAAGTCTCATCTTTTAAAGAGGACCTATTATGAAAAACAGGTTTTTTCTTGCTTTAACATATATAAAGTGGTCTCCCCTCAGCCTGCCAACTCAGAGAAGGAGGAAAGCAACCAGATTCTGCAGTTTCTGTACAGCCACCCGGATGATCGTCCAGTGTGATGTGGATCTACGAGCCAATAAGATTCTGCTCCCTTTCGTTACGTAACCAAAATGCGATTTACATCGGTTGGCCTCCGATGTGTGAAACCACGCCCACAACTCCGCCGGCCAGAGCTTCCGCCATTTTTACGTAGCGGTGTATCGCGTCATTCAGCAGCCAATCAGCACAGAGCCTCATTATCATAGCCCCGCCCACTCAGAATCCTGCATAGATAATGAGGTTAGAGACTGGGATGATAAAGACATGGCTTAGAGGCTGAATTTCTAATTTATTTAGCAAAAACAATCAAAAGCTTGATTTTAAGTCATTCAAGGCCTGTTTAAAATAGGTATTAGATGCCATAATAGGTCTCCTTTAAGACTCAAACAACCAAGTGTGTACATGCGTCATTGACGCACTCTATCCAAGTTAACATTTTCCTGTTATTGATTACGTCGACGTGTCGTTGCAGCTTGTTTTATCTTGTAACCTCCAACTTCACCAAATGTGCTTGAATCTAAATGTCTCTGCTACAAATGATTTGTGGTCATGTTGTGAAATTCCCGATAAGCAGAGACCCTCCGCCAGGAGGTTCCTGTTGGCTAACCTGAGTACTACTACAGGGTCGTTTTTAACCTGGAAGGGTTCCTGAAGGCCACCTTTACATGGCCGTTCCCGGTAATGGACGCGCGCAAACGGCATGGCCCCGAAAAATCTACCTGGAACTCCCGCTAGTGGAAACGCGCCTTGAGTCTTAAAAGACATCCAGGGAACATCAGACATGTCAGGGGGACATTCAGGGAACATCAGACATGTCAGGGGGACATTCAGGGAACATCAGACATGTCAGGGGGACATTCAGGGAACATCAGACATGTCAGGGGGACATTCAGGGAACATCAGACATGTCAGGGGGACATTCAGGGAACATCAGACATGTCAGGGGGACATCCAGGGAACATCAGACATGTCAGGGGGACATCCAGGGAACATCAGACATGTCGGGGAACCACACGGGGAACCACACGGGGAACCACACAGGGAACCACACAGGGAACCACACAGGGAACCACACAGGGAACCACACAGGGAACCACACAGGGAACCACACGGGAGCATTGGGGATGTCAGGAGGACTTTAGATTTGGACAGTTTCCTACTAAATGTCAATTCAACGATACAATATAGCCACAACAAGAACCAGAACTTCAACCACATCCTATACCAAATTCATTTTCTGGTTATTTTCTGTTGTATTGATCCACTGCTGTCCCTAGGTGGAGTTAATGTGGTGTTAATGTGTATTGTTGATGGTTTTATGTTGTATTGTGTGGCCATGGTGGCAATGCAGTTTCCCCTTTGGGGATTATTAAAGTTGAATAACTAAGTATCCTTCCAGAATCATCTGGAGACCAGCTGGTTACTGCTGGTGAATGCTGCTCCCTGACGTAACAACATCCATCCATTATCTATACCCGCTTTATCCTTTACAGGGTCACGGGGCAAGCACGGGGAGAACACGCAAACTCCACACAGAAAGACCCTGCCGGCCTGGGAGTCGAACCGGGGACCTTCTTGCTGTGAGGAAACAGCGCTAACCACCAAGCCGTGCTGCCCCCAACAACAATGTAACAACATTTTAAATGAAAACGTTTTTATACATTAACGCGCTCCAGATATGAAAAGATGGTATACATTTAAAGAGTAAATGCCCACACAAAGGTGAAGACAATTTAATAAAAAGCGGATGACGTAAAAAGTTAAATATTATTTCTTACCTTCAGAGGACGCAGCAGGCGGGCCGACATCTTGGTTCGTTTGTAAAGCTCCGGTGGGAAACTCGGAAGCAGAACAAACGTTCCGCAGGAACATAAATACAACAACCAGTCAGTCTATGAGACCAGTATAAAATATAAATATCGTTGTGTGTATAAAAAACATAACTCTCTGGTTTGTTAAACGTATAGCTGAGAAATAAAGAGATAAATAAAACATTTGAGGAGGGTGTCTTCCAGCTTCCTTTGGGTAATCTACCAACACACACAAACAGAGAAAGAATCCAAATTAATTAATCCGACTCTGTTTTTCTGTTTGTCTTTCTCTTTTGAATGTCATGAGCTGTTTGGCAACTAATTTTCCCCAGAGGGAACAATAAATGTTTTCAATTCATTTCAATTCAATCTTTATTGTCATTATACAAAAATTGTATGCAGTTCCATTGAGAAACCATGGCTGCGTCCGAAATTGCAAACTTCCACCCTAATGAGTATGCAAAATGAGTATGGGAGATTTTTTAGTGCGTCCGAAACATTAGAACGTACTCAATAGTATGTACTATCCATACTCATTCCAGAGAAATGTATTAGGCTGAATTCCAATCTCCACCCTAAACCCTCCGGCCCTGAACCCTCACAGACTTTAGTGACGTCAGCGGCACATGATCAAGTGTGAAAGGGTGTGAGGGCTCCAAATGGTATAAATAGGAATGGGACAGCACTTAGCAGAAACCGGAAACACGTCAGATCAAAATGTTTAGTTTTTTTTTTTTTTTTTTTTTTTATAAACTTTTTTCAACATTTCAATTTACAAAATTCCTAGTCAGATCAAAATGTTACGTACCGGTATTATAAGTTTGGGAATGATCATCCTACGGATGTTTGAAAACAAAATGGTAGCCTATATAAAGGAGCATAAAATTCAACAAAGAACACAATTTAAACATGTACAATATGTATTTCCTTGTTAATGTAGTGTCTTTCTTTCATCCAGTATGCCAGGATCAATCGCCGAGTAATTTCATTTTTGTAAGAGCGTGTAAACTGATGGTATCCTGAGTTAAATATTCCATCTGTGTTATGACCAACTAAAATTACTTTCCATTTTGAGCATGACGTCATTTCATTTTTGTAAGAGAGCGTATAAATTGATGGACGCTGCAACGTTTTTGTTCAACTTGCTGACATTTTTTGTGCCTATAAATAAATGAATAACCAAATTACTGCCTGACTTGTTTGTGTTGGATCTAAAACTATATTGCTAGTATGTATGGATTTCTGTTAACATAGGGAATCTTAATTCAAACACTGTACTCAGATTAAAGAAAAGCAAGTCTTGTTTATTCAACACCAGGTCAACTTTGGATTTGTCTAATATAAAATGAAAACAAAAGAAATTGAACCTCAAATTATGAATGAAAAAATGATGAAGAAAACTACATTTTGTCCACCATCTTCCCAAAAATGTCAATTAACTTAGATAACTGGTCATCCTTTCCCTCTCCTCCTCCCTTTCATCCAGCTCCCTCAGCCTCTTTTCTTGTCTTTAGTCTTGAAGAAAGTCCAATAATAGGAAATAATAGGGCCGTTGAAAAATCATCACGGGACAACAGTTTCTGAATTTAAATCACCAGTGGACTATGAATTTATACTTACAGGTGAACTTCTTTCGTCTCGCATTAATAACTCGTGGCCACGAGATAATCAATGCGTGGCCACGAGATAATTAATACGTGGCCACGAGATATTAACTCGTGGCCACGAGTTATTAATGCGTGGCCACGCATTCATATTATTACTGTTATTACTTAATGTTATTACTACACTCGCCATGACAATACTCTTGCTCTTTAATATAAATAGAGATAAATAGAGATTACCGTTATTAATGATGAATAACCATCCCACCAAGGAAGTTGCATCCACGAAATTCAGACAGTAGGTTATAATGCCATCCAAGAGAAAAATAATGCGTGGGCACGAGATACATAATGCGAGGCCACGAGTTAATATCTCGTGGCCACGCATTGATTATCTCGTGGCCACGAGTTATTAATGCGTGGCCACGCATTATTTTATTTTTTTCAAATGTCACCAGAGGGGCTCCGTAGTTTTGTTTACATTCTCCCTGGTAACCTCCTTTTATGTCACAACGCAATGAACTGTGGGTAATTCCCTTTCCAAAACTCTGCGGAGATGCAGACTTACGGTAAGGGAGCAGTAAGGGCTCAAAATGTCTGCTGGGAGCCCTTGCGCACTTAACGATTTTAGGAATGGGACAGCCCTGAACCCTTAACGACTTTAGGAATGGGACAGCCCTAAACCCTTAACGACTTTAGGAATGGGACAGCCCTGAACCCTTAACGACTTTAGGAATGGGACAGCCCTGAACCCTTAACGACTTTAGGAATGGGACAGCCCTGAACCCTTAAAGACTTTAGGAATGGGACAGCCCTGAACCCTTAACGACTTTAGGAATGGGACAACCCTGAACCCTTAACGACTTTAGGAATGGGACAGCCCTGAACCCTTAACGACTTTAGGAATGGGACAACCCTAAACCCTTAACAACTTTAGGAATGGGACAGCCCTGAACCCTTAACGACTTTAGGAATGGGACAGCCCTGAACACTTAACGACTTTAGAAATGGGACAGCCCTGAACCCTTAACGACTTTAGGAATGGGACAGCCCTGAACCCTTAACGACTTTAGGAATGGGACAGCCCTGAACCCTTGACGACTTTAGGAATGGGACAGCCCTGAACCCTTAACGACTTTAGGAATGGAACAGCCCTGAACCCTTGACGACTTTAGGAATGGAACAGCCCTGAACCCTTAACGACTTTAGGAATGGGACAGCCCTGAACCCTTAACGACTTTAGGAATGGAACAGCCCTGAACCCTTAACGACTTTAGGAATGGGACAGCCCTAAACCCTTACACAAGTCACGGGAGCGCGCACTTAAGTGTGTGAGTGTGTGAGGGTGCAGATTGGAATTCAGCCTTAGTGTGGATTGATGGACACTAGCTAAGCAGAAACTTCCCACAATGCAATGCAGCGGTGTTTGGTTGCTAAGTGATACATATATGTCATAAGTATAATCATCATCATTGTGATGGTACATCAACTTCCAACAGGTTTAATGAACCTCTGTCATCGTCTGAGAGGTCTGTATCGCCTTCACTGGCACTATGCAACTTTGAGGTGCTTGGTAGGAACCCTTCCACACTAAAAAACTACACATTTTTACGGCTTTGACTGCTTTACGGCATACGTCACTTCCCCCTCCTTCGCGATTCGTAGTGGAGACCAAAGCTGGGTGGGGCGTGGTGCACAGAGCTCATGGCCAAAGCAGCGAAAAAAACAAAGAAAATAAAAGTTTTATCGGAGGAGGCGAAAAAAAGAAAGCGGGAGAGTAACAAGCTAAATGCCCGGACAAAAAATAAATAAAAAAATAAAATGCCCTGACAAGAATAAACATTGGCCCGGCGTTCACTCGCTGGCGTGAGCTGAAAGACGAGGAGGGATGTCCGACAAGAGAGACAGAATTGTTATGATACAAATGTAAATGTAGAGTTCTATGTTCAATAAGAATCTAAATTAGAATGTTTTCACATACAGGGGATTCGTATTGGGTTCCAGTATTTTATTTATAAAGTATTTTTTTATTTTGTCAGTAATCATGTTGGACTACTAATTTATGACGAAGTCCCTCTAAAAAACGTGACAGGAAAAAGGTGCAGTAGTAATTTGGGGCGCATTATCTCGCTGACACAGTCTCACTAACAAAACCAAGTTGAACTTAGGGATTTTCAACATCGGCATATTATATTGTTTAGCCAAAAATAGATACATTACCTCTTCGCTATCCATCCTGCAAACGACCGCTGAAAACAGAAAAGTAGTTTTGAAAGTCCGTCCCGTCTTATTTCATTCACTATCAAAACAAATGCAGCGACGGGGACAGGAGGTTTCCGGCAGTACGCGCTGGTGCTCATGGGAAATGTAGTGATCTTTCTGGTAAAGCACTACCGCTTTTGTCCAAAGGAGCCGCCAAACTCAACAAAAGCTGAAAGTTACATTGTGCTGCTTTAATAGTACGCCTGAATTAATGCTTACTACTGATATTTACTCAATAGTGTGCCGAATTTAAGTATACTTTTTAGTATAGGCTATACTGTTTAGTATGGCATTTCGGACGCACCGCATGGCTGCGTCCGAAATTCCACACTTCCACTCTAATGAGTAGCAAAAACAGTATGTGAGATTTTTTTGTGCGTCCGAAACATTAGTACGTACTCAATAGTATGTACTATCCATACTCATTCTGGATAAATGTATTAGTATGGATTGATGGACACTAGCTAAGCAGAAACTTCCCACAATGCAATGCAGTGGTGTTTGGTTGCTAAGTCCTGCGCAGATACGTATATGTCATAAGTATAATATTAACTATAATAATATTATTATATAATATTAATATTATAATATTGGTATATAATATAAGATGATGTCATCTTGTTTGGGTCAGGATAAACGGGAAAGATGCGGAAGAGGCTCCGAGGCGTGAGCAATATTTTTGTTTTCCTCGTGGGATTATTTTTTTCCTCTGCAGCAAACAAATATTATTTTCCTCAACAAACTAGTTTTATCTGAAGATTGGGGTTAATTCCACCGCAGAGAGCTGGCAGCAACTGCGTTTAGCTGGAGAAGTGGGGAGTAAAATCCGTGTGAATGATCCGACCCCGATCTGTGTAAGTGTTTGTTTGTGGTTTACTGTGGAAGGTTATGTTGGGTCGTCTTAGAGCCGCGATCCAACCGAGTCGACGACTCTTTGTTATCTCAGATACTCAGCCTCCGTTGTTCTTCCTCCGAGCAGGAAAGCGGTGAAAAGTTAAACCATTAGTGATCTTTTCCCCACGTTTGTTATGTGGAGCTGCTGCAGCTACAACACAGCAACGGGTTACCATGGATACAGAATAACGGAAAGTAACGATTACAAGTAAGACACTACGAAGAGGGAGCACGTCTGTACACAGTGCGCAGTGGTCCGAAGTGCAGCTAAGCTAGCTTCCAACATGGCGGCTCTGACAATTGATGATGTCAAGACAACCAAGCCCTATTCCTCCACACTTGTTTTTTTTTTGTCTAAACTTAGATTGTTTTCTGATAAAATAATATTATATCTGGTAAACTTTAATATGACACTTGCACATTTTTCTGTTCTGTAGCTTTCATTGTCACCAATCATTGGTACACTTTCTGTCTGTTAGCCTCTTAGCATGGCCTCCTCTTCTCCCACGGTTTTCTCCCCCTTTCTGCTCAGTAAGTGAAATGTTTAGCTATTCCTCTGCCTCCTTTAGCGAAGACGGTAAGTGTCTGAAGTGTAGTTTATTCATAAGATTGGAGAGGTCCGGTTCCGCCAACTAGACCATAGTCTGGTAGACTCGTCAGCTAACCAGGTTAAAGGCTGAATCATGGTTCTGCATTAAACCTACGCCATACGGTACGCGGGAGTCTCTCCATAGCCTACGCCGTAGCCTGACATGCACCTCCCAAGAAATGTAACTATGTGTCGAGGCAACGCAGACCCAACGCAGACCGAGAGGGCTTTGATTGGTTTGCTTGGTTGCAACGCATTTCCGGTTCCGGTTCGTGAAGCAGTAGTGAACTTTCAGCGCTCTTTTCTTCGTGTGTGTGTGATTTTTTTTTGTTTTGGTTTTTGCACAATAGTTGTCCTTATCTCTTTGATTCACTGTGACCGGAAAAGCCGGAAGCTAAACAAAGTATCAACTAGTACTCTGGGGGGTATTGCCCCGCGGAGAAATGGAGTGACAGAGAAGTCCGACGGGGTCACAGCAATGGCGTAGGCTCTGCGTTGGTTTAACGCAGAACCATAATTCAGGCTTAAAGGAGACCTATTATGAAAAACACGTTTTCTCTTGCTTTAACATATAAAGTGGTCTCCCCTCAGCCTGCCAACTCAGAGAAGGAGGAAAGCAACCAAATTCTGCAGTGTCTGTACAGCCACCCGGATTATCTGTCCAGTGTGATGTGGCTTCTATGAGCCGTTCAGATTCGACGCATTTTCGTTACGTTACCAAAATGCAAATCACGCCCACAACTATAAAACCGTGTAACTGCATGCGAGCGTCCGACTATCGCGTAGCACTGCGTGAAATCGGACGCTCTCTGATCTCCTTCCAGCAGCTGCCACTTTATTGAGGTTTTTGTAGTGAAATGAGGAGGAATCATAGAGATAGCTTCTCATTTCAACTAACTGGATCAGCCGTTCCTTATCCATGACTGTTTCCTACAGCGCTTTCAACCGGATTTCAACGCGAGCGACAGGAAGAAAATAGAAGCAGGGCGTCCGACAAATGTTCAGCTGAAAATGGCCAGTTAGGACAGTCCAATAGAAAATAAAGCAATGGAATTGATTTTGTCGCTGACGCTCGCTCACTCGCATCGCATGCATGACACGGTGTAAAGGCTGGTCCAGGACTAAGACCGGACCATCAGCTGGTTTAATCTGGATCTGCTGGTCCAGGACTAAGACTGGACCATCAGCTGGTTTAGTCTGGACCTGCTGGTCCAGGACTAAGACTGGACCATCAGGTTTAGGTACCAAGAGGATCTTCTGGATCTCTGTCCTGAACTGGACCAGCTGCTCCGGTTCAGACCAACATGATCTTTCAGGTGGAGCTGTCACCATGACGACTGTATGGGACGACTACTCAAGATAAAAGCCAGATCCTAAAACATCCCATAACTGTGTCTGGACAGAAAAACATTCAAATACATTTTGCAGCGAAGAACCGGTTCTTTAAAGTTGTCTTTTAAAATAAAACTAAGATGTCACGGAAAGGTTGGTTGGTACGAACTGATGTGAATCAGCATGAATAAAGTTTTTATTGAATGTTTAGGCAACTTTCAGAGTCTGATATTAGTCAGCTGCAGGTGCTGCAGGTCCAGAAAGTGTTTCTCCGGTGATGGACCGGGATCTAGACCAGTCTCTCTCCTGCGGATGCAACATCCTGAGTTACAACTTTGTTCTTTATTTGTCACGTTTGCACCACGATAATCACATTGGCACAACTTTCTGTCTTTCTGCAGCAGAGGAATCAGATCGTGATGGTTCATGTTTTAAATATACGTTTATATTGTTCATATTGTTATACTTATGAGAGAGGTGATCGCGGACATCCACAATGTGTAAGACTCAATAAACGTGTACATTGGGCTTAATTCGTCAGTATATTATACGCATGACAATAAAGCTGAACGAGGAGCGGTTTTTCATCCACCAACTTAAGTTTTGGTGTCGGTTCTTAAAATACAAACAGGAAAAGCAGAGTGTAATGATGCACTAACGCTGCCCATAAACATTCACAAACCGTTAAGATCATAATAAACCCACAACTCTTCACGGAACACAACACAAAGCAAATAACAACAATACCCATAATGCAATGCAGCTTTGATCTGAAGAAATGCCCCCAAATAAATTATTTTTTCCAGGCCTCAACTTTTAAAGAGTGTGTCCAGCTCACATCCGATGTTTTTTTTTAATTTGCTAGTTCCTTGTTAGGATGAGCGGTTTTTAATGGATAATTATCCTCATTATCATATTCAAATATATCTACATGAGGGAGGAGACAGGGCAGAGTGTCGTGCTTCCACATATATGCCCAATTCCACGCTGATTGTGATATTCAAAGAAACGTGCGTGGATTTGGTTGTACGCACAGTTTTGAGAATCTGAATTTTTTTTTGTGTACGCAAGAATTCCACGCACGGATTCACGCTGAAGTCCACACACTCTTTGTACATGAGGTCCCTGGGGCCTCATTTATAAAAGAGTGTGTAGGATTCATACTAAAAGTGCACGTAAACCCAAAAGCCGAAAATTGTGGGCGCAAAAAAAAATCCCGATTTATAAAACCGCGCACACTTGCACGCAATGTTCTCTTTATAAATCACACTCCAGCTGGAAGGTTGCGCAGGTGAATTTGCCTCATATCCCGCCCTCTTCACGCCAACTTCATACCATAAATGGGCAATGCAAAGTAGTTCATGACTTTATTTGTATATAAATGAGTCTGCTGAGCATGCGCAGCGACTTCCTGCAGTCTGTTTCTGCTGCGCATCAGGATGAATGAGACGTGTCGAGCCACCGTGCCACTAAATTTCACGGACACTGAGATGGAGATCTTGTGGATGAGGTGGAGGCAGGAAAACCACATTATTTGGTGGTCACAGTAAAAGTAGAAAAAGTATATAGATAGTATAAAAAAAGCGAGTGAGTGGCAGAGTGCACCGGACAGATGGTGCAGAAAAAAAAAGAAGTGGCGTGATTTGAAGGTGGAGGCCAAGAGGTACGGAGCCCCTAAAGGGACACAGATTTTTTTTATATATATGAGTTTTACGTGCGCGCGTGAAACCTTTAAGGCTGATTTATGGTTCCGCGTTACACCAACGCAGAGCCTACGGCATAGGTGCGCGTCCCCGCGTTGTCATGGTTTGGTTTTTTAAGGACCCAAGTGCAGGAGACAGAGGGAGGCTGGAGGCAGGAGTTCTCAAAAACAAAAAGGGTTTTAATCCAAAAAGGCAAAGCAAAGCGCTGCAGAGCAGGATAAATACAAAAAACCAGGATCAGGACAAAAACCACGAGGAGACATGGAGGAGAGAACAGTACGGACCGACAGGGAACCAAGGAATGACAAGACAAGATATACTGAAGGGATAACGAGACATGACGAGACACAGGTGCAGACACAATCAGGGCAGATGGGACACAGGCGGGGCAAGACAGAACTGAAAGTTACAAACACTGGGGGGAAGTGTCAAACCCTGACACGCGTACCCTACGGCGTAGGCTCTGCGTCGTTTTAACGCAGAACCATAATTTACGCTTACGCGCGCGCGTAAAGGTTTCACGCGCGCGTAAAACTCATTATATATTAAAAAAATCAGAGTCCCTTTAGCCCGGCACTATTTGTTCTGTCCTCAGTCACTCTACGGTTGGAAGCGGTGGGTGACGAGGAGGTTCCCGGCGTGTCCTGCACCGCAGCTGCAGCAGCAGCAGCAGAGACCTGACTGACGCTGAGCTTCAAACACAGAGGGACACGATCAGCGCTATTATATTACAAGTCTGATATGTGATGACATTAAAAGTATGAGATGAATCTGGCTTCATTTCACCACCTCATCGCCTGCGTCGCCAGTTCCCCATATCTTCAGACTGTTCGTGCACGAGGGTCAGAGTTGGCGTAGGGATACGCACAGTCCCCACTGAAGTGAACGGGCTAATGGTCAGGGGCCTCATTTATAAAAGAGTGCGTAGGATTCATACTAAAAGTGTACGTGCACTCAAAAGCCGAAAATGGCGTGCGCACAAAAAAAATCCTGATTTATAAAACCGTGTGCACGCACACTTGCACGCAATGTTCTCTTTATAAATCACAGTCCAGCTGGAAGGTTGCGCAGGTGAATTTGCCCTAACCCTAACCCTATCCCGCCCTCTACACGCCCACTTCATACCATAAATGGTCAATGCAAAGTAGTTCATGACTGTATTTGCATATAAATGAGCCTGCTGATCAATGGTGTTTTACACTCAAAAATAATGGCAGGGAAGACCAGAAAGTGAAATTTCACGGAGACTGAGATCGAGATGCTTGTGGATGAGGTGGAGGCCAGGAAAACCACATTATTTGGTGGTATCAGTAGTGGCATCACTAACAAAAAGAAAGTGAGTGAGTGGCAGCACGTCCTTGCTGCTGTAAACGCCGTGAGTGCCACGGACAGATCTGTGGCAGAAATAAAAAAGAAGTGGTGCGATTTGAAGGTGGAGGCCAAGAGGAGAGTGGCCCGGCACCGTCAGAGCGGGGCTGCGACAGGTGGGGGCCAGTGTACACCCGAGCCCACACCGCTGGACACCAAAAGAGCCTCCATCTTGGGACGGCCAGCATATGTGGTGTCGTGTCGGAGAGGGAAGGAGACACTGATTTGGCAGAGACCACAGAGGAGAGCGGTAAGTACAGTTTTATCTCTTTATTAATATACATTTCAACAACAACTTGGGAAAAGGCACATTGGACTCATTTGTTCTGTCCTCAGTCACTCTCCAGTTGTCGCGGGGGGTGACGAGGAGGTTCCCGGCACGGCGTGTCCTGCACCGCGGCTGTAGCAGCAGCACCAGAGCGTCCCAAGCGCATGGACCTGGAAGTGTCCGTGTCCTGACTGACACTGAGCTTCAAACACAGAGGGACACGATCAGCGCTATTAACGCGCTATTAACGTGCTATTAACGCGCTATTAACGTGCTATTAACAATGATGGCTCACTTACGGAACACATAGATCTATAACTCTGCCGGCTTGGGTGCACATGGATGTATAAGTCTGATATGTGATGACATTAACAGTATGACATGAATCTGGCTTCATTTCACCACCTCACCGCCTGCGTCGCCAGTTCCCAATATCTTCAGACTGTTCGTGCGCTAGGATCAAAGTTTGCATAAAGATACGCACATTTTCCCGTTAAGTTTTTTTTTTTATAAATCCCAACCTTTGTGTAGAAGGTGGCGTGCGCATCTTTCAAGCCCTGTTTTGTGCGCACGAAAGCTTTACAAAGTAGGCCCCTGATCTGTTTCTTCTGAAGTCCATTATTATCTCCTGGTGTGGGAGAATAGGTTGTTGAGGTTTTTCACCTCATCCCTATATGCAGACCCAACTGACCCTTTGATGACCTTGGTCACTCTCACAACTTCACAATGGAGGCGCTTTGGTGGAAGGAGGTGATTCCAGAAACATCTGTGATGAGAGGATCAACATTAGGGATCTCAGCAACAACACCAGAGGTCTCAGGAAGGGACATCCTATGATGAAGCGGAGCTAGAAAGATGCTTGTCCAGGGGCTCTCCAACCACTCTTGGTTTGAATCAAGTATGTTAAAAATACTCACTTAACCTGTAACATCATCTAGAAGTTGCAGCATGGATTTCAGATCTAACTTAAACCTCAAAACGTGTTTACATGTCATCATGTGACTGGAAAAGCAGCAATACTATAAGCAATCAGAATCAGAATCAGAATCAGCTTTATTGGCCAAGTTTGAACATGCCCGACAAGGAATTTGACTCTAGTTATTTTTACACTGTACCCAGATTTAAAAAGTAGCAGCAGGAAATAAACAAATGTACAGTAAATAAACAAATGTGTGGCAACAAGTGCAAGAAGGTGGCGTGGCAGGCAGTGGTGGCTGGTGTTAAAAGTTTTTTTTGGGGTGCGCAATTGACCTTGACGTACATGGGGGTGTAACGGTACACAGAAGTCCCGGTTAAGTACCAGCTTGGTACGACGGGGAAAAAAGAAAGGTAGAAAATAATATTTTGGTCCTTTAATTTTGAAAAATGTAACCATCCAACAATAATGGCTTATCGGTCCTAGGTTTTAGTGAAGCAGTTCAGTTCTGCTGTACTGGAAAAAGAAAACTGAAAATATAGTAGCCTAATACTGTTATTTTGTATTGTTTTTTTTTCTTCCTGGTTTGGGTTCATGTCCCTAAAGCCAGAGTCGTCATCCGGGGATTGGGTCGCTGGGGCCCCCGCCCACGGCTGCCACCCAAATCACACGGCACCTTCCCCTTATGAACCCTCCTACGGGAGGGCGGGCCCACGTCGCTCGTTCGGGCTGCGCCCGGCCGGGTCCCGTGGGCCACCAGACGCTCGCCTGCGAGCCCCGACCCCAGGCCTGGCTCCAGGGTGGGGCCCCGGTGACGCCAGTCCGGGCGACGTACACTTCCTTGTTGTTTTTTCTTTCATAAGGGGCTTTGAACCGCTCTTTGTCTGACCCGTCACCTAGGACCTGTTTGCCTTGGGAGACCCTACCAGGGGCATTAAGCCCCGGACAACATAGCTCCTCGGATCATTCGGGTGCTCAAACCCCTCCACCACGGTAAGGTGGCGGTTCAAGGAGGGGGTTCAAATGCGGTTTTCGCCCTGGCCGTGGAACGCTGGACCAGCTCTACACCCTCCGCAGGGTGCTCGAGGGCGCATGGGAGTTTGCCCAACCAGTCCACATGTGTTTTGTGGACCTGGAGAAGGCTTTCGACCGTGTCCCACGTGGCATCCTGTGGGGGGTGCTCCGAGAGTATGGGGTCGGAGGCCCTCTGCTGAGGGCTGTACGGTCACTGTATGACCGGAGCAGGAGCTTGGTTCGCATTGCCGGCAGTAAGTCAGACCTGTTCCCGGTGCGTGTTGGACTGCGGCAGGGCTGCCCTTTGTCACCGGTTCTGTTCATTATTTTTATGGAGAGAATTTCTAGGCGCAGCCAGGGGCCAGAGGGGGTACGGTTCGGGAGCCACTTGATTTCATCTCTGCTTTTTGCAGATGATGTGGTCTTGTTGGCTCCCTCGAGCCAGGACCTTCAGCATGCACTGGGGCGGTTTGCAGCCGAGTGTGAAGCGGCTGGGATGAGAATCAGCACCTCTAAGTCTGAGGCCATGGTTCTCGACCGGAAAAAGGTGGCTTGCACCCTCCAGGTCGGGGGAGAGTTCCTGCCTCAGGTGGAGGAGTTTAAGTATCTTGGGGTCTTGTTCACGAGTGAGGGGAGAACGGAGCGCGAGATCGACAGGCGGATGGGTGCGGCGGCCGCAGTAATGCGGTCATTGTATCGGTCCGTCGTGGTGAAGAAGGAGCTGAGCCGAAAGGCAAAGCTCTCGATTTACCGGTCGATCTACGTTCCCACCCTCACCTATGGTCATGAACTCTGGGTCATGACCGAAAGAACGGGATCCCGGATACAAGCGGCCGAAATGAGTTTTCTCCGCAGGGTGGCGGGGCGCTCCCTTAGAGATAGGGTGAGGAGCTCTGTCACCCGGGAGGAGCTCGGAGTAGAGCCGCTGCTCCTCCACATCGAGAGGAGCCAGCTGAGGTAGCTCGGGCACCTGTATAGGATGCCCCCTGGACGCCTCCCTCGTGAGGTGTTCCGGGCATGTCCCACCGGGAGGAGGCCCCGAGGAAGACCCAGGACACGCTGGAGTGACTACGTCACTCGGCTGGCCTGGGAACGCCTTGGAGTCCCCCCGGAAGAGCTGGAGGAAGTGTCCGGGGAGAGGGAAGTCTGGGGATCCCTGCTCCGACTGCTGCCCCCGCGACCCGGACTCGGATAATGCGGTGGACAATGGATGGATGGATGGATGGATGGATGGGTTTGGGTTCAGTTTATTTTTACACATTAGAGGGAAGAAAAAGATGAACATTTCCATTGTTTCCAATTTATATTATTTGAAAAGATAACGTTCCTTTCTTTCAGATATTTGATCAACAAATATTATTTCAAAAGCAAGTGTTATTTAACCTATTCAAAACAAATGTAAAAATCTGGTTTGTGTAGCTCAGTTTGATTTTCTAAAAAAAGATGGGGAATGAATTTGTCCAATCAAATTAGATAATAAAAACAACATACGAGTACGAGCACGATACTGATCGCGGATCCGATAACTGAGTTTCTGGGACACACGACTGTGTCCATTTACGAATCTAATTCAAACCAATTAAAAGATCCTCAGGTCACCTGCTTATCAAATGTTGGAGAGTTTACACTGGATGCTGTTTGACCGGCACCCCTTCCAGAAGTAAATAAAGATTATGGAACCAAATAAATATTTCAACAACATTTAATTACTATTGACCCACAGACTGAAATAACACCTTCTTTTAATAATCATTTGCATCTTACATGTTTTTTATTTTATTCTTATTTTTTATTTTTCATCTCTTGATTTGACCAGGTGACCAAGGAGCTCATGTATCCTACAGGAGGAAAACCTCCACTTTAAAACTGCTGAAATCGAGCGCTCAGTGGTGCAGTGGGTTAAGTAAGCTGCTCATATACTGAGGCTACAGTCCTGCAGCGGTCGCAGGTTCCAATCCCGGTGTGAGAGGCGACCCGTGAGCGGCTGGATAATGTTGAACAAAGTTTGACGAGATGGTCAGGTTTCCCCAGATTCACATTTTTTTTATTCACTCACGTTGATGACAGTAACAGTGAAAGATGTAGCGTAGTACCATAGGTTCGATCAGTCCACCAGTCAGATGTAAAATGGTGCCTTTTATACTGTGCTCCCAATCACCTACAACAGATTCTTCCACTACAAAGGTAAACTTAAAATATTGTCCAATGGCTAATTTACCAAGTGACACTTTCCCCTTTACCTTTAGCTTCTAAGCTCCACTACTTCTCTGTTACTGATTTACTCCAACCAAAACCTATAAAATATATTTACAATAAATAAGAAAACCATTAACACTTTAAGAATTCCCCCCCTTTCCTATCCGGCCACTTGGTCTCTCCCGGAACCTTTATCACCGTGCCCATGCACCCGGGGGAATCTTTTGGACGCGCACCCTGGAGCAGACACAGGACCAGACAGGTAAGTGTTAACACAAACAACTTCGTACACACACAGCATTCCCACTTATCCCACACGATATTGCACCACACATATTCATCAATACTATGCACACGCTTCAGACTTATACTTGCAATTACACAGTCTTCTGTTGAAGCTCAACTTTGCTCTACTCTCTTGCAGGCGGAGCCGAGTGCCGAGTGCCGCCCCTGGCCGAAGGCATGCAATCACCTAATAAATAACTTCAATAAAATATACAATAAATAGAGCAATTTCAACATCTGTATCTTCAATTAATTATCTTCAATAAACTGTGCAAATACGCAATGTGCAAACTGTACTGTGCAAGCCTTGGTAAATAAAGTGCTATCGTGACTAAAGTGCAAAGTGCCGTTATTCATGTACATTATTATTGTGCCACAGAAAATAACCCACATGTGCAAAATGTACAAGTAACGAAATGCGCTTCGTTACACTTCCTCCCCCCTCTCCCGAAGGAGAACAGTACCTTAGTCCTCAGACATCCTTGACAGACAGTCTGCCACCACATTGAACTTCCCTGACCTATACTGAACCGTGAAGTCATACGGCTGCAGGGCCAGGTACCACCCTGCAATACGCATGTTGGCATCCCTCATGCGGTGCAGCCACTGCAAAGCTCGGTGGTCAGTCTCCAACCAAAAATGTCGTCCCAACAGATAATATCTGAGGGTGTCAATCGCCCACTTCATCGCCAAGCACTCCTTCTCCACCGTCGAGTATCTTGTCTCCCTGTCCAACAGTTTCCGACTCAAGAACACCACCGGTCTGCTCTCTCCCTCCACCTCCTGCAGCAGCACCGCTCCCAGGCCGACTCCAGAAGCATCTGTCTGCAGGGTAAAAGGCTTGTCGAAATCCGGACTGTGGAGCACTGAGTAAGCACAGACGGCATCCTTGAGGTCTTGGAAGGCTCTGCCACACTCCTCTGTCCATCGCACTTTGTTGGATGCTGAGGCTTTGGTCAGGTCATTCAATGCCATTGACCTGTCGGCAAAGTGAGGCACAAACTTCCTGTACCAACCGACCAGGCCCAAGAAACTTTTAACCTTCCTCTTCGTGGTGGGGACCGGGAAAGAATGGATGGCCTCAACCTTCCCCAGTTGTGGCTTGATCTTCCCAAACCCAATGATGTAACCAAGGTAAGCTACTTCCCTCTGTGCCACAGCACACTTGCGAGGGTTAATTGTCAGGCCAGCTGCTTGGATTCTCTGTAGGACTTGTTGTAGGTGGAACCTGTGCTCCTCCCAAGACTGGCTGAAAACCACCACGTCATCCAAATACGCTGCCGAAAAGTCACCAACATCCCTCAGCACGTGGTCCATCAGTCTTTGGAATGTGGCTGGCGCCCCCTGGAGCCCAAATGGCATGACCCTGAACTGATACATCCCAAACGGCGTCCTGAAAGCGGTCAGTTCCCTAGCCTCTGGTGCCAAGGCTAGCTGCCAGTAGCCTTTGCTCAGGTCCAGCGTGGTGATGTACTGAGCTCTGCCCACTCTGTCCACCAGATCGTCAATTCGGGGCATGGGGTAGGGATCAAAATTAGAAACTGTATTCAGGTATTTGAAGTCAATGCAGAATCTGAGAGAACCATCTTTCTTTGGCACGAGCACAATAGGACTACACCACTCACTACAGGAAACCTCGATTATCCCCAGCTCCAACATCAGCTTGATCTCTTTTTGCAGAACAGGAATCAATCGCTCCGGGATCCTGTAGCTCTTCTGCCGCACTGGAACATTTTCCATCAGCCGTATGTTGTGCTGGACCAACGAGGTGAACCCTGGTGTCTCCTTAAAAAGTTCTGGGTTCAGTAGTGGCCTGACCTCTGCCTGCTGAGTAGGAGACAGATGTGACACATCAACCTCCAGGGGTTCTGCTGCAGTGGTGTTTGTCGGAAAAAATTTCTCATTTGTGTCCTCATCCTGAACAGCCCGCACAAACAATTGTTGGATCACAGGCTCCGGCCGACCCTGGAACTCTTTAAGCAGGTTAACATGATAGTTCTGGTACTTTTTCCGCTTTTCTGGCATATACAGTTCATAAGTGACCTTACCCACTTGTTTGGAGACTTCATATGGCCCATGCCATTTTGTCAGCAACTTGCTGTCACTGGTTGGCAACAGTAACAGCACCTTTTGGCCAGGCTTGAAGACCCTCTCTCTGGCCTTCCGATCATACCAGACCTTCTGGTTTTGCTGAGCCGACCTCATGTTCTCCTGTACCAGTGCTGTCATTTCCTCCAGTTTCTCCCTCATTTTGACCACATATGCCACCACATTGTCACTTTCTGGCTTTGGGCTCTCCCAATAGTCCTTCAGCAGGTCCAATGGCCCCCTCACTTGGCGGCCATACAAAAGTTCAAATGGGGAAAATCCTGTCGACGCTTGTGGAACTTCTCGGTAGGCGAACAACAGGTACGGCAGCCACTGGTCCCAATCAGCACCTGTGTGTGAGACAAACTTGCGCAGCATGTTTTTCAGTGTTTGGTTGTAGCGTTCCACCAGACCGTCCGTCTGGGGGTGGTAAGGGGTGGTCTTAATGCCCTTTACTCCTAACACTTGATACACCTGCCCCAATAGCTTTGACAGAAAGTTTGTCCCACAGTCTGTGAGGACCTCCTTAGGGATGCCTACCCTGGAAAAGAACTGTAAGAGACAGTTTGCTACCTGTCGGGCCTTGATGGTTTTAAGAGGAAAAGCTTCTGGGTAACGGGTTGCATAGTCACAAATCACCAATATATAGCGATGACCTGAGGAGCTTCTCTCTAAGGGTCCCACAATGTCCATGCCTATTCTCTCAAACGGAGTGTCTATGATTGGTAAAGACTGTAGTTGGGCACGTGCTACTCCTTTAGCTGAGGTGAGCTGGCATGTTTCACAAGAACTGCAGAACTGGGAGACTTGGCTATACATCCCCGGCCAAACAAACCGACCTCCAATTCTATTGAGGGTCTTTTGGAACGCCATGTGACCGGCCCATGGGATAGAATGACCAAGCTCCATGACTTTATTCCTGAACTGCTGTGGAAGTGCTAAAGTCTCAGTATTTCCCTTCCGCTGGTACAACAGTCCTTCTTTAAGCACATAGGTAGCCTCATCTAGCCAGCCTGAGTTACCCTGCTTGACCCCCTCAACCTCTGTCACCTTGTCGAACCACTGTTTCAGTGTGGAGTCCTGTTTTTGCAACATCTCCAGATCTGGGGAAAAGTCAAAATCTAGCATACCAGGGGGTTTGGTTGGGCCCTCCGTCTCTTTCCTAGGGGCACCGAGCAACTTTTCTCTCCTTCTTTGTGCTTTCGGCTTTGATGGTTTTACCGGGCCTGCCTCCCAGTCTTCCCCCAAAAAAGGCAACTCCCTGAGGATTCCCTTTACACTCTGTGCTCTTGTCGTGACATTACAGGGTTTGACTGTTTCTGAGCCCTTGACCTCCTCTTCACACCTGTCAGGTCCACACTCTGCCTGTGACCTCTGAACCTCATCAGCCCTCATGTCCATCTCAACATCTGCCTGCTGCACCAGGTCATAGAGAGTGGGCACGTCGTTGCCTAGAACTACTGAATAAGGCAGTGTTGGCGCTAAAGCTACAGCCAGAAGAAATGTCTGGCCTCCTGCTGTCAGATAGACCTCAGCTGTGGGGTAAACATGTTCATCTCCATGAATGCATGCTATCCTCGACCTGTCCTCACTCCACTTTTCTCTGGGCACCAAACTAGACACAACCACTGTCTGGTAGCATGCTGTATCCAGCAAGGCTATCTCCCGCTGCCCATTTATCAGGACTGGTGCTGTTCTGCCTGCCTTACTCACAGTTTCTACTCTGGCTGGCCTTGGAACTGAACCCAGGAGAGCTGGCTTAGTGTGATTCATCGTTGGGCAAAATTGTTTGGTGTGGCCTAACCCGTTACAGTGGTAGCACCTGACTTCCCGTTTGACTGATCCTGGTGTTGGCTTTTTAACAGGGCTTAGGGCTTGGGGAGCAAACTGCTGATTACTAGAGAAACCCCTACTCTGTGGCTGACCAGACCCCTGTTCACCCCCATAGGACTTACTTGGATAGGTCTGGTGGTTCTCCCAGCCGAACGTGGCACTCCGGCTCCCTCTTCTGGCCGACATGAAGACCTCTGCAAGGCGAGCTGCATCCTCTGCTGTCTTGGCGTCATGTTCTTTAAGCCATATCTCCAGCTCTGGATGGACCATCCTCAGGAACTGTTCCAGGATAATAGTCTCTGCAATTTCCTTTACAGTTGATATTTCTGGCTTCACCCATTTGGAGAACAAATCTTTCAGGCGAACATACAGTTCTCGTGGAGTTTCACCTGGATCAATCTTCAGGGAACGGAATCGTCTTCGGTAGGTATCTGGAGTAATCTCGTATTTTGTCAGTATTGCCCCTTTAACTTTGTCATAGTTTTCAGAGTCTTTAATGTCCATAAGAACATAGGCACTATGAGCTTTTCCAGTGAGTAGGGGAATAAGGCGCATGGCCCATCCCCCTTTGGGCCAGCGGCAAACATAGGCCATTCTTTCAAATGTAGTCAGAAATTGTTCGATGTCATCCTCTGCTGACAAAGGAAGCAGTTTAGGCTCCCTGTGGGCTAGGGACTCCCTCACTGGCCTGAAACTTTGGCTGGTCATCTCACCTAGAACTTCACCATCATCTTCATCGTCATTATCACCATCATCATCGTCATCGTCGACTTGGTTCTCATGCTCATGTCCATTTTCTTCTCTCATGAGGTTTACTTGCTGCTGTATTTGTGAAAATTGATGTTGCATGGCCTTCCATCGCTGTTCTTGCCGAGCAGACTCTTTTTCCATCTTTCTTTCTTTTACAGTCTGAGATCGAACAAGGTTTTTCAACAGACCTGTCAGCTCTTCCAGCTTCTCTTCTGCTGTAGCCTCTGCCCCAGGACCTGGATCAGCTGATGTGCACGCTCCATCATCTGGTTCCTGCTGTTCATCTGTCTTTCCTTTCCTTGTCAACATGCTTATTTTCTTTCTTTTTGGTGTGGGCCCCAACTCCTGACACCACTTGTGAGAGGCGACCCGTGAGCGGCTGGATAATGTTGAACAAAGTTTGACGAGATGGTCAGGTTTCCCCAGATTCACATTTTTTTTATTCACTCACGTTGATGACAGTAACAGTGAAAGATGTAGCGTAGTACCATAGGTTCGATCAGTCCACCAGTCAGATGTAAAATGGTGCCTTTTATACTGTGCTCCCAATCACCTACAACAGATTCTTCCACTACAAAGGTAAACTTAAAATATTGTCCAATGGCTAATTTACCAAGTGACACTTTCCCCTTTACCTTTAGCTTCTAAGCTCCACTACTTCTCTGTTACTGATTTACTCCAACCAAAACCTATAAAATATATTTACAATAAATAAGAAAACCATTAACACTTTAAGAATTCCCCCCCTTTCCTATCCGGCCACTTGGTCTCTCCCGGAACCTTTATCACCGTGCCCATGCACCCGGGGGAATCTTTTGGACGGGCACCCTGGAGCAGACACAGGACCAGACAGGTAAGTGTTAACACAAACAACTTCGTACACACACAGCATTCCCACTTATCCCACACGATATTGCACCACACATATTCATCAATACTATGCACACGCTTCAGACTTATACTTGCAATTACACAGTCTTCTGTTGAAGCTCAACTTTGCTCTACTCTCTTGCAGGCGGAGCCGAGTGCCGAGTGCCGCCCCTGGCCGAAGGCATGCAATCACCTAATAAATAACTTCAATAAAATATACAATAAATAGAGCAATTTCAACATCTGTATCTTCAATTAATTATCTTCAATAAACTGTGCAAATACGCAATGTGCAAACTGTACTGTGCAAGCCTTGGTAAATAAAGTGCTATCGTGACTAAAGTGCAAAGTGCCGTTATTCATGTACATTATTATTGTGCCACAGAAAATAACCCACATGTGCAAAATGTACAAGTAACGAAATGCGCTTCGTTACACCCGGCCTGCGCACCTTTGCTGCATGTCATCCCCATTCTCTCTCTCTACCCCCTTCCTGTCTGCAACTTGAATAAAGGTCAAAGAGAGCCACAAAAAAAAACTGCTTTCGATCGACTTGAGTGGCAATTTTTATGGTACACTTAGTGGCCCGGTTTCCCAGATCGGTTAAGTAGCTCTTAACAGCAAAAGGCTTCTTTCAACCCTTCTTAAGGAGCCTGTGAAAGAAAAACGTGTTTCCCAGAGTTGCTCTTAGCTTAAGAATCTCTTTCATTAAGAAGGAAATGAAAGATGCTGCTGACCCAGTCTTTACAACCATCTTAGTGAACAAAGACTCACAGATCCAGGCGCGTCAGGCAAATCAATATCACACCAAGCAATGAGATATTAAAACAATGCACCCCGCACAAATTTTGATCTATTTTATACTTTAGATTTATGTTGTTTAACATTCATTGGTGACAGCAAAGGGAAAAAAAAGAAAAATAAGGAATAACAAGTGTGTTCCTGTATATGCTTTATGCATTACGCACAAATAAAACGATCATCATGAATACCATTTATTTGATAATTTGGCTGCTATACAGCATATTCTCGCTGCAAATCAACCGCGTCGCCGTGCGCGAAGCAGAACTGTTTATATGAACGCATTCGTGCGTCAGCACTTCAATCCCCTGGACGTGCTGTCGGACCGGGCTGTTCAGGCAGCCGTGACACCGATCCTTCTGCGTGCCCAAGCCCAAGCAGCACCTATATGTGTGATGACAGGGAATCAGTGCATTGAGGAGCAGCGCTAGTGTCTCCACCAGTGTTGTGCTAGTTACTGAAAAATAGTAACTAGTTACCGTTACTAGTTACTTCATTAAAAAGTAACTCAGTAACTCAGCTACTTAGACCAAAAAGTAATGCGTTACTATGAAAAGTAACTTTTTAGTTACTTTAAATAAAAACATTATTTTAAATGCTCCCATTAATGCCCCTCTAGCCTTCATTTCAGCAGGTACTGTATGGATTTGCATTGTACATCGTGTTCTGCATTTTAAATAGTGTCCCCGCTTCTTCACTTCCTGTATCAATATCGTTGGTTGCTTAGCAACAAGCTGAGAACGGCCAATGAGGTTCAGCAGCAGCTGAAGAACAGGAGCCTTTGATGAATCGTTCATTACAGTTCTCAAATATAATAACCAATGGTAGCATGTCGGTTTATAAGAATCTTTTTGCCCAGAAAAAAAAAGAGTGAAGACAACGACCCATAACTATTTTCTTCTCTTGAAAAAACACACCTGCACCGCGGCTTTAGGAGAAAAAGACGCTACAGAGTCGGGATGCAGCAGCTCAGAAGAGCAGGGAAATACGTGCGAGGCGGTGCTGATCTCTGCAATTTGAAGCCCTTTATAATTGTAAAAAGAATTTCACTTATCACGGGTTCTTTTTGGAACATAACCCCTGGGATTGCTGTAATTCCATGTTGCGAAACTCGCCTTCTCTTGGCTCGCACAGTACTTGGTGTAAGAGATTTATCGATATGGTTTAGATAAGGTTGCCGAATTTTCAAAAATGTGTTATGTTTTCTGAGACAATATGTGATTTTTTCCAGGGGGATGCAATTATTCATCTCAATATAAACTTTATTTGCAGACACTGGGTCCAGAATACAAAACGAGATACAAAGACACAGACATTAAAAACAAAGAGAAATAGATTCACTTGTGCCGTTCAAATTAGTTAAAAACATACAAACATTTCCTCCAGTGTTTCCAGCAACAGGAGAACCTTGTTTCACTCTGTGTCGTCTCTGTTAAGGCCATAATTACAGCATTCTTTGACCCATTCAGTCTACACATAAATCTAAACATAAAATTCCTCAGTACAGCATGGAAAGTGGTTCACAAACATTTCACTTGCACTTGTCCATCTAGGGAGTTTTAGAAACATTCTAAAAGCATTGTTGTATGCCACCTGTAGTTTTTTCATTTTAGCACTGGTATAATGGCAGCACAAGTGAGCGGTGTATAGCGGAGTGCAATATGTTTTAAACAGTGCTGTTTTAACATTATCTGTACACATGTGAAACTTACGTGCAGCATATTGGCTTGGCCATATAGTTTACAGCACTGACGCTGCAAATCATCATCGTCACTGAAATCATCCCTGATTATGTGGCCCAGGTATTTAAACTTCTTTACAACCTCTAATACTTCTCCTGCCAAAGAAAAAGAGGGAAAGGTAAGCTTCTGATCGTCCTTTGTTTTGCAGATCATAACAACACTCTTTTTAGAATTGAACAAAATATCAAATGAAAAACTATATTTAGTCCAGACCCGTAGTAGCTGCTGTAGGCCAGCACTGTACTGAGACAGTACAACTAGATCATCTGTATAGATCATGTGATTGATAAGGATGTCCCCTCAACATTCAACCTGTTTTTGTCAGGCACACAAGGAATGGACACAAATGCAGACAAAGGGAAAACGGTTCAAAAGATTTATTTGAGTAAATCTGAGCAGGCAGGGGTCAGGCAAAAATCCATCCAGGGGCAGGCAAAGGTCAAGGTCCAAAAAGGCTGTCAGCGAAGGCAGAGGTACCGGCAAGGGCTAGGCAAAAACGTGGTCTGGGGGCAGAAAAAGATCAAAAGGTCAAAAACTTGAAAACTCACTTGGCTTGGTAAACGGCTTGAAGGCTTGGAGAACACAAGACAATCTGGCATGGGCTGAAGAGTGACTGAGGCTTAAATGCTGTGGGCATGATTGCACCAGAGTGATTGCAGGTGTTGTCAGGTAGGGGGGAAGGAGCCAGACACACCCACTCAACCTCAGGCCGTGACAGGACCCCCTCTCCGACGGACGCCCCCTGGCGTCCCATCCAAGGCCCCAGGATTGTCACGGTGAAAGTCCTTAATGAGGGAACGAGCCAGGATGAACCTGGAAGGGACCCAACACCGCTCCTCAGGCCCATTGCCCTCCCAGTCGACAAGGTACTGGAGGCCCCTGCCCCTGCGGCGGACCTCAACAACTTCCGGACAGTAAACACCTCACCACCACCAACGACCCTGGGAGGCGGAGGGGGCCTGGAGGGAGGGGACAAAGGGCTGAGAACCACCGGCTTGACTTGGGAGACATGAAAGGCAGGGTGAACACGTTGCATGGGCCGAGGCAGTGAGAGTCGTACGGTAGAAGGATTGATGACCTTAGAAATTGGGAAGGGTCCAACAAACCTGGGCGCCAGCTTCCGGGACAGGACCCTCAGAGGTAGATTCCTGGTGGAAAGCAGGACCTTCTGTCCAACACTGTAGAGGGGGGCTGCTGAGCGACGTTTGTCAGCCTGCTTCTTAAAGTAGGTCACTGACCTTAGCATACGAGCTCTGGCCTGCACCCAGGTTCGCCGACATCGCCTAATAAACGCCTGAACCGAGGGAACTGCCACTTCCTCCTCCTGTGCTGGAAACAGTGGAGGCTGGTAACCCAGGCAGCACTGAAAAGGGGAAAGACCAGTAGCATTAGTGGGAAGGGAGTTATGCGCATACTCCACCCAGGGAAGCATCTTACTCCACGATGCTGAGTTGGCGGAGGTCATGCACCGGAGAACCACCTCCAGGTCCTGGTTGGCGCGCTCCGTCTGGCCGTTGGTCTGTGGATGAAAACCAGATGACAGGCTGGCAGTGGCACCGATTAGTTTGCAGAATGCCTTCCAAAATTGAGCAGAGAACTGTGGACCTCTGTCTGACACAATATCCTGGGGTAAACCATGAAGTCGGAAAACGTGGGTGATCAGTAGCTCCGCTGTCTCCTTGGCTGTGGGTAATTTGGTTAAAGGAATGAAATGAACTGCCTTAGAAAATCTGTCAACAACGGTGAGAATACAGGTGTTTCCTTCGGACACCTCCAGACCAGTGACAAAATCGATGGCAATGTGGGACCAGGGTCGATGTGGGACAGGAAGGGGTCTGAGAAGGCCAGCTGGGGGTCGGTTACTGTGCTTGTTCCGGGCGCACGTATCACAGGCCGCCACAAACTGCTGCACATCTGTCCTCATGGATGGCCACCAGAAGCGTTGTCTTATGAAGGCCAGAGTCCGCTTCGTACCCGGGTGACACGCCATCTTAGAATCATGTCCCCAGGTCAGTACCGCAGGGCGAACAGCTGTGGGGACAAACAAGCAGCCAGTAGGCCCATTACCTGGGTCGGGTTCCTGATGCTGGGCCCTCCGAACCTGGGACTCGATGTCAAAACTTGCAGCTCCGACTATCAGCTCGGGAGACAAAATGGGGTTAGGAGCTACAGACTCCTTCTCTGGTGAATAAATCCTGGACAAGGCATCAGGCTTAGTGTTCTTAGAACCAGGGCGATAAGAGAGGGTAAAATTGAAGCGTGAAAAGAACAGAGACCATCTAGCTTGGCGGGAATTGAGGCGTTTAGCTGACCTGATGTACTCAAGATTCTTATGATCCGTCCAAACGAGGAAGGGCAAGACTGCACCCTCGAGGTAGTGCCGCCACTCTTCAAGGGCCAGCCTCACAGCCAACAGTTTGCGGTCCCCTATGGTGTAGTTGCGCTCTGTAGGAGACAGGCGATGAGAGTAATAGGCACAGGGGTGCAGTTTGTTGTCCTTGAGGGACCTCTGGGACAGCACTGCACCGACTCCGGTCTCTGAGGCATCCACTTCGACTACGAACTGCAGAGAGGGATCAGGGACAGTTAACACAGGTGCAGTAGTGAAACAATTCCTGAGTTTAGAGAAAGCATTCTCCGCCTGGGAATTCCAGAGGAAAGGCACCTTGGGAGAGGTCAGCGCTGTGAGTGGGGCCGCAACCGTGCTAAAATTGCGTACAAACTTGCGGTAAAAATTGGCAAAACCTAAAAAGCCTTGGAGGCCACGCCTCGTGGTTGGGGTGGCCCAATCAGCGACTGCCTTAACCTTGGAGGGATCCACATGGACTTGGCCTGCACTCACAATGTGTCCCAAAAATGACATTTTGCTTTTGTGGAACTCGCATTTCTCTGCCTTCACAAAGAGACGGTTCTCCAGGAGTCGTTGGAGGACCTGCCTGACATGATGTCTGTGTTGTTCGAGGGAGGAAGAGAAAATCAAAATGTCATCTATATAAACGAAAACAAAACGATTGACCATGTCTCTCAGCACATCGTTGACCAAAGCCTGAAAAACAGCAGGGGCATTAGTCAAACCAAAAGGCAAAACAAGATATTCATAATGCCCTGTGGGAGTGTTGAAGGCTGTTTTCCATTCATCCCCCTCCTTTATCCTCACCAGGTGGTAGGCGTTACGCAGGTCAAGTTTCGTGAAGATTTTAGCACCTTGTAATAATTCGAAGGCTGTGGACATGAGTGGCAATGGGTAACGATTCTTCACAGTGATATCATTTAAACCTCTGAAATCGATGCATGGCCTGAGTCCTCCATCCTTCTTTCCAATGAAGAAGAACCCTGCACCAGCTGGGGAAGACGAGGGGCGGATTATGCCAGCGGCCAGGGACTCTGAGATGTACTTGTTCATCGCCTCAGTTTCTGTAGGGGAAAGAGAATAGAGGCGCCCCTTGGGGGGCATGGCTCCCTCCAGGAGGTCAATCGAACAGTCATAAGGCCTGTGAGGAGGAAGGGAGACAGCACGGGACTTACTAAAGACAGTCCTTAAGTCCAGGTACTCAGGAGGGACCGATGACAAGTCTGGGAACTCCTCAGTCCTATCTGGCTCCAGGGAGAGAGAGGTGGCAGCAGAGGTTAAGCAGTGAGAATGGCAAAATGGACTCCAACTCATCATTGTGTTATCAGCCCAGTTAACATGAGGATTGTGAACTGACAGCCATGGGAAGCCTAGGACAATGGGGACATGAAGGTTATCCATTACATGAAAAGATATGTGTTCATTGTGATTACCCGAAATCCGCAATGCAACAGGCTCTGTGACATGAGTGATATGCATGAGACTCCGTCCATCAATTGCACGAGTCAACACGGGCTGCTTCAAGGGAAGCACAGGGATCTTTAACTGACGAGCTGTGACAGCACAGATGAAACTTTCATCAGCGCCAGAGTCTATGAGAGCTGTGAGGGGATGAGCACCATCCGACAGCAGCAGCAAAACAGGCAACAAAGAACGCTTAACAGGGGAATTACCTTGAGCAGTGCCCATTAGAAGCCCTGTTTCTACTGATGGGCATTGGCTTTTAACGGACATTTGAGGCAGAGATGACCCGTCTGGCCACAGTAGAAACAGGCATTCCGGAGGCGGCGGCGCATGCGTTCCTCAGGAGACAGCTTAGCACGATCAAGCTGCCTGGGTTCTGGAGGAGGGGCTGCCTCTAGAGGTGCTGGTAATGAGGGGGCAGCGGTAAGCCAGGGACGAGGGCGGGATGAACCTCTATCAGAGCGCCGTTCCCTTAGTCGAGCATCAATCCTGCCAGCCAGCTTCACCAGCTCCTTGAAGTCGTCAGGCAGGTCCTGAGACACCAGTTCATCCTTTATTTCATCAGCAAATCTGTTGTAGTCATCACAAACAGGGTCTTCAGAATCCCACATAGCTGTTCCCCACTCCCTTGCCTTGCCAGTGAGTAACGTGATTACATAGGCTACACGTGAGCGCTCAGTAGGAAAAGCAGAGGCCTGCAGCTCAAAAATCAGTGAACACTGAGACAAAAAGGAACGACAGGTTCCGGGCTCACCATTGTAAGGTTGAGGTGGGGGTAGCTTGGGCTCTCTGGCAGCAGGCTGACGTACATAATGCTGACTGGAAGGGGCGTGAGCAGCAGCAGCAGAAGACGAGGAAGCCTGCAGTTGTTGTATCTGAGTGTTGAGAGTTTGAACTGAATTAGCCAAAGAAGTCAGGTTGTGGTCTACCTTACGTAGGGTTTGTTGTTGGGATCCCAGAATGGCTCCATGTTCGGAAACCGCTGCTTGCAGGGTGTTCATGTCTGCTGTGTCCATGGTGGCCAGATTGTTCTGTCAGGCACACAAGGAATGGACACAAATGCAGACAAAGGGAAAACGGTTCAAAAGATTTATTTGAGTAAATCTGAGCAGGCAGGGGTCAGGCAAAAATCCATCCAGGGGCAGGCAAAGGTCAAGGTCCAAAAAGGCTGTCAGCGAAGGCAGAGGTACCGGCAAGGGCTAGGCAAAAACGTGGTCTGGGGGCAGAAAAAGATCAAAAGGTCAAAAACTTGAAAACTCACTTGGCTTGGTAAACGGCTTGAAGGCTTGGAGAACACAAGACAATCTGGCATGGGCTGAAGAGTGACTGAGGCTTAAATGCTGTGGGCATGATTGCACCAGAGTGATTGCAGGTGTTGTCAGGTAGGGGGGAAGGAGCCAGACACACCCACTCAACCTCAGGCCGTGACAGTTTTACACTCATTGAGCTGTTTGGATAAATCATCCATGTATAAATTAAATAATAAAGGCGATAAAATCCCCCCCTGGCACACGCCATTGGACACCAGAAAGGGTGTGGATGTTCTCCTTCCCCACCTAGCCTGCATAGTCTGGTGAGAATACCAAAACTGTAAGATCCTTATAAGATATGACGGGACACCTCTCTCTTTTAGTTTTAAAACAGTTTACCGTGGTGAATACGATCAAAGGCATCCAGAAAACACATAAATATTGTACTATTATGACTTCTGTACTGGCTGACAATTTCCTTAAGTGTATAAATACATAGGTCCGTGCCATGTTTTCTTGAAACCAAATTGGTTGTCGGTGGTTGCTGTATACTCTGAGCCTGTCCATGAGAATACCCTCTAGTACCTTGGACATAATGCTCGCCAAGGGAATTGGTCTGTAGTTGTCCATTCTGCTTAACTTTCCCGTTTTGTTTTTAACTATTGGTACTAACAGTACAGACAGCATGGACTCAGGCAGTATTCCATGCATCACAAGCCCAGAGAAACACATTGCCAGTAGCACAGAAACTCTATGGCTAGCATATTTCAGATATTCTGCAGTTATCATGTCATGGCCGCATGATTTGTTAAAAACAAATTTTTCAATAGCATAGCTCACCTCATCATGTCGGACAATCATTCCATTGCTGTGAGTAATATCACCAAGATTGAAAGCATCACTCTTAACACAATTAAAAATATTTTCATAGTGCCTTCTCCACAGCTCAGCAATGTTATCAGGCCCAGTAGTGCCATCAATACTGGAGGCATTGGCATCTTACTATTGTTGAGAACCTTCACCTCCTTCCAGAACTCAACAACATTGTTTTTCTGTAGATTTTCAGCCATAGCCCTCATGGCTTGTTCATATCTTTTAATATACCGCAGAGCGTACTTATATCTGGAATTTGCAGTCTTCTTGCGTTCACACTCAGGGCCATGCCTAGGCTTTCCTGCTAATACCCAACATTTAAAAGCTTCTTTGGCCTCTGCATGCTGTTCTTTATACATTCCAACCTGGTCTCATGTTATCTCGTCTACTCTTTTTTCTTGTAAGTGGATTGCCTCCCATAACCAAATAATTTACTATATCATCATACATTTTACACAGGTCATTATAATGGCCACCATCCTTACAATTAATGTTCCCACATGAAATGGCATTAACAGGTAGAACCATATTATTTAAGTGTACATCAGTCAGTGCCTTGTACTGCTGTAGATCATTTTCAGAGAGGTTTGCCCAGTCCAGTTTTGGATTCTGTATAGGGTAATCATAATCATAACTGGCTAGCTCAGGTAAACTTTTAACATTTACAGTCACAGAGAACGGCATATGATCACCAGTGGCCAGCCCATGCAGGATCTCAATATTCTCTATACTATCGTGAGCATCAGCGTGGATGATAATCATCACGATCCATGTACCGACAAGCAGCGTAATGGTCGCCATGCTAACCGGGTGTTTCTTTGATAGCTAATGTCCTGGCAAAGCGGCGCGGGATGATCGTGTCGAGTCCACTTGGGGTTATGCTAAATTTCCCGACTTGGGTTCCCTCAGTTAGAATTCGTTGCTCTAGGACGTCATCGATAGTCTAATTGTAACCCTGGAGGATTACATTACCAATGTGAATGGTGGCCCCTTCGGGTACGTTCAAAAACATGGTCTGGTTTGGAAGGGTAAGTCTCGACGCAGTGTCGTAGCGGTTATACGCTAACAGAGCCTCCGCTGCAGGTGTGCTTACCAACCAGCGGTCCCCGGCTCTGGCCGGAGACCCGGCTCTCAGGCCGGAGACCCGGCTCTCATGCCGGAGACCCGGCTCTCAGGCCGGAGACCCGGCTCTCAGGCCGCAGAGGTAGTTCGCTGCATCCTTCAAAAAGGGATTGCTGGGGCACACCCAATGGATGTCTCTACTCTTGGTGCATAAGTCTATATTTGGAACGAGGTAAAGCGAAGGGTCATCGTCGTGGAAAGCCACAAGGGACAGTGTTTGAAGGTGGACATGCGTGTTACCCTTCCAGAACCTACATTCAGTACTGATTTAAGCCTGTACACGTTCTTACGTTCGATGATGGGAAGGTTAAGGATGAACCCAAGTTCGAGGTTTTTGGGGTTGACCGAGATCGGGATCGCACTACCGAGACTATACGCCAAGTGGACCTGCGATCGCTGAATGGTGCCGGTAGTAGCAGACCTTAGGATTTTCTCCACTAGGTCCAGCGGGACTAGATAGGCGGGGATCCTTCCCTCTCCTAAGTTGCTGAGCGAGGTGGTTAGTTCTCTGACCAGATCTTGCATCAGGTCTCCGACTACCTGCACATACATTATGTCGTCCTTGACCACTTCCGTAAGGGTCTGGAGGGCATGCACCGTGTGGTTTATAATCATGGAATGCACATTTACGGTCACTATCGTGCCCTGTATGGTCCTACTTAAGGTTTGCAATTGTTGTTGTTGCACACCAAGCTTTTGCCGAATCTCTGGCATCTCGTCCTGGAGTCCCTCCATGTGTCTCTGGAGTGACTTCAGACTGATAGTATTCGCAGCTGAAAGGCCTACCAAAAATAAAGATCCCAAAGCTGACGTTGCGGCTAGGAAGGCGCCAAGGAATCTCTTTGGTCTCAGATCTTCTTCGGTGACTATGAACTTTTGCAGTTGCTCAAGAATGTAGATACTCGTTTGTTTAGCGTGTTCTACAGTATCGCGTGTTTGAGTCCCACTCAGCCTTCCTTCCGTCAGCTGAGGGGGAAGCCGGATGTGTTTGCGGTACACATCCCAGGGGTCTACGCGCACGTAAACCCTCTTCGAGTATATATCACAGTCTATTATTAGCAATCCCGGGTCGTCTTGGAGGACAATTCCGGTAGGAGGACCAGGTCCAATCACGGTGGCGGGTTGAGCAGGTTGCAGGCTGAGGAGGCAAATAAACCAGAGGAGTTCCATCTGTAACAGAACAGACCTTGAGTTACCTGAGTAAATACGACGGGTGTTTATAGGCTGGCACATGCTTTACGGAGGAGGCTAGGGCCAGCTAACGCTTATTCCTTTACTACTGCTGGCTTCCCTCAGGCATACGGCTGGTTCCCACAACCTGAGGAGGAGCTGGCTGGTAAGGTTTGATTTGGTTGGCGTGCACCCACTTGTAGGCCGGAGGCTGTTTCGGTTTCGAGACTCTAATCCGATACGCAACCGGCGAGAGCTTCCCGACGACCTCGAATGGCCCTGCCCAGTTTGGAAGGAACTTCTTCGAAACCCCTGCTGCCTTGGCGCCTTCAGTGCTGCCCTCCAAGTTCTTCTGGGCCCATGCAAAGGTTGACCAAAGGTGGTCGCGTAAGTCTGCCACGTATTGAGGCGCGGTGTAAGCGGTAGCGACGCTGACATCTTCGGGGTGGTACAACAGATGAAGTGCTAGCGTCATCTGCCAGCCAGTCATCTTCTCTTTTTTTTTTTTGATCAAATTTTTATTTTATTTTCACTCAAACAGAATGTTACATCAATCCCCCCACCCCCACCCTACCCACCCGGACACACATAAAATGAAATAAACTATTACAGACCAGGAAATCACCTATGAAATCAAAATAAAATCGAGACAGGGCGGCTAAAGCAAGCAACAAAAAAAAAAAAAAAAAAAAAAAAAAAAAAGAGAGAGAGAGTCGCGGATTTGTGAAACAGTGAATATAGAACCTCACGGTGCTAAGCAAGTTAAGTCAAATACACAACAAAAAAAAAAGACATGAGGATCAAAGCAAGCGCTTCAGTGCTTCAGCTGTGGTGAGCCACATATTCACATTCGCCTCTTTGGCCCCATTTATACGGGCTGTCGATAACTCCATGTAAGTAACATCAAGAAAAGTCAAGATCCATTGTTTGATGGACAAAGTATGAGGGGGCTTCCAACGTACTGCTATCATTTTCTTAGCAGCTGTTAGACCTGCTATGACCCGTTTCTGACGTTCAGGGACTGGAAGTGCGTAAAGATCATTCAGTAATAACACTGGTATGGTCACAGGTAATGTCTCTGATATGAGTGTCGTCAGCTCAGCGGCCACGCCCTGCCAAAAACGAGCGACGGGGGGGCACTCCCACACCATGTGGAGAAAAGTGCCAGGAGTTTTTAATGTACACAGGGTGCATGAGGGATCACTGATAACTTTCATAAAATGTAGCCTACGAGGGGTCAGGTAGGTCCTATGCACAAAATTATGATGGATCTGTTGATGGTCAGGATTTCGAGAGGCAAGTTTGATATTGGCCCACACCTCGTCCCAGTCAAAATCCTGAACCAGTCCGGGGACATCACCCCTCCACAACCTGTCTACTGGAAGCGTTTTGTAGGAGGCCTCAAGCATGTACAAATACAAAGTGGATACCATTCCCCTCGAGGGTCTATTAGTAATGATCAACTCGTGAAGTGGATGTGTAGGTAGCGGGTGCTGCCAAGGTACACCGTGTGCTTTAAGAGAAGCTCTCAGCTGCAAATAAAAAAAAAAAGGAAGTGCCTGGTAAATTGAAGTTATTCTTAATGTCCTGAAAAGAGCGTAAACCATCTAAGCTGAATATATCACCCAAAAACTGTACACCTCCCCTTTCCCACTGAGAATAGGTGATAGGTCTCCCCCCGATCAGCAAGTCCTTATTATTGAAAATTGGTGATTGTAGGTGCCATCTACAAGATATATTACAAATCCTTTCTACAGAGCGCCAAACCCGAATCAGATGGGACACAATGGGGCCGCAGCGCAGCTGACACTGCCTCACAGAGATATTCGCAAATAAAACATCTGCCAAAGACCAAGGGTGCACCATTCTTTCTTCCATCGTGCGCCAGGAAACCGACGTCTGAGAGTCAAACCATGTGACCAGGGGTCTGAGAGAGAAAGACCAATGATAAAATTTGAAGTTGGGAACTGCTAAACCTCCATCTAATCTCTTGCGCTGGACAGTGGCAGATCTGAGGCGGGGTCTCTTGCCATTCCAGATAAATCTTGAAACAGCCGCCTGCAGTTTACCCCAGTATCCAGTAGGGGGAGGGAGGGGGACCATAGAGCTAACAAAGTTTATTCTGGGCAATACATTCATTTTGACAATAGAAATGCGAGCCTGAAGTGAGTTGGGCAGGCTGGACCATCTCTCCAAATCACTCAAGACCTTATTCAGTACCTCAGTATAATTGTGCTTCACAATAAGGTGTAAAGAGGGAAATATCTCAATGCCCAAATATTTGAAATGTGGAACCGAGGGAATATTAGGAGGTAAAACAGAGTCCCTAGTCACTTTGTTCAATGGCAGCAGAGCCGACTTCGACCAATTAATTTTGAACCCTGATAACGAGCCAAATTCATCCAACATTGATAAGAGGTGGGGGGCAGACTGTAACGGGTCGCCAAGAAAGATTAAAATATCGTCAGCGTAAAGCGCCAGGTGGTGGAGTGTGTTATGAACAGTTATGGGCTTAATAACCGGTGATAATCGGATCATCTGCGCTAGGGGTTCAAGAGACAGAGCAAACAGCGTCGGGCTCAAAGGACAGCCCTGACGAGATGATCTAGTTACTGGGAACAGAGTGGAGCAAATGTTACCTGTAAGAACCATTGCAGAGGGGTTTGAGTATAATAGCTGTACCATTTTCACAAAATCGTCTCCAAAACCCATCGCCCCCAACACCGACCACAAAAAGGACCACTCAAGGCGATCGAACGCCTTCATCGCGTCAAGGGATAAAACAGCTGCCGGATGTTTGATGTCTGTTGCGGCGTCGATTACGTGCAACAGTCGGCGGACATTGTCAGAGGCTAGACGCGATTTCATAAAGCCTGTCTGGTCACAGTGAACCAGTGACGAGATATGCGGTTGCAGACGTCGAGAGAGAGCCTTGGCATAAATTTTTACGTCGGCGTTCAACAGACTAAGGGGCCTGTAATTACCACATTCCGTCGGGTTTTTATCCTTTTTCAGTAGTAAGGTGATTACAGCTGTATTCACATCCCTAGAAAAAGAGCCCTTCTCCATCGAAAAATGGATCATACTGAGAAGCAGCGGGCCAAGAAGGTCCCAGAAGGCCGCGTAAAATTCTGGCGGAATGCCATCGAGACCCGGTGATTTGCCCCTTTGCATACTGAGCACAGCCCTCTTAAGTTCTTCAAGAGAAAATGGTTTTGCCAACTCATTTGCCGCCTCCACCGCAAGACGAGGTAACTTTAATTGGGCCAAATAATCGTCACATTTATCTTTGTCGAAAAGTATGTCTGATTCATACAGGTCAGAGTAAAAACTGCGAAAAGAGTCATTAATCTGCATTGGGTCAGTGGTAATAGCTAGCCAGTCATCTTCTCGAATGGCGTCACCCCACTCAAGCGATGTGGTGTGGATCGGATGGCCATCAGGACCAAGGGGAGTTTTACGTCCCAGTCTTTCCCACTGCCGCAGACATATTTCTTAGGCATATGGACAATGGTTCGATTGGCTCGCTCGACCTGACCCGAGGACTGGGGATGGTACGCGATGTGGAACTTCACGTCCACTCCTAAAAGATCAAACAGGGCCGTCATGACTCTTGAGGTGAAGTGCGTGCCTCTGTCTGAATCTACCGCAAGGGGGAGGCCCCAGCGGCTGAACACATGGTTCACGAGGAGGACGGCGGTCGTGACTGCAGTGTCGTTGGGTGCCGGGAGGCACTCGACCCATTTTGTGAACGCACAGGTGATGGTGAGGAGGTAGCGGTTTCCCTTTGAGGATTTCGGGACCCCTTCCACCCAATCTACTTGTAGGTGTGACCATGGAAATGTCACCCCCTTACGCTGGAGTGGGGAGCGGTAGAGTGGATGCGAGGGCTGGAACTGGCAGCACGTTAGGCACCCTCTGACGTATTCCTGGGCGTCTTAGGCCATCGATGGCCAGTAGGCCACCTGCTGGAGAGTCTGGAGGGTGGCTTTGTAGCCCCGATGACCCCCCACCGGCCAGTCGTGTGCGTGGGTCAACATTACCCCCCTATAGTCTGATGGTACCACCCATCGGGGTGATACCCCATCGTCAGGGCGGTATATTAGCAGCCCTTTTTCCAGTCGCAGGGCTGGAAGCATGCGACGGAGGGTCCTAAGCTGTTTGGATTCTGTGGGGGCAGACTTTGGGGCCCACACCGTACGCGGGTCTGCGACCAGACGCCGGATAAGGCTGACATCGGGTCCCGTTCCTGCACGGCTACCAGGTCCGAGTCACCGAACTCACGCCCCAAGTGTAGGCTGGGCGGTGCAGGTATCTTGTATCTTGCGCTCCCTCTCTGGCCTGGCGCCGAGTTACGGCATTTACAGCCCGGGCCTGCGGCGTCGGCAACCATTCAGGTTGGAAAACCCAGGGGGTTCCACTTCCCGCACCCAGCTTAGCCAACCGGTCGGCTTCTTCGTTCCCGTCCTTATCCGGGCCCTGGAGCTGAGAGTGACCTTTGACCTTCCTCCAGTACACCATCATGCCGACCTTCTCCACTAAGTGGTCGCATGCTAGGAATAGTTTGACGTGTTTCACCTCTCTATTCCTCGCGTTTTTCATGCCGTTCGCTTTCCACGTTGGAAAGTGGGAGACGAAGCTGTGGCGCGCGTAGTTGGAGTCCGAGCAGATCACTAGCTGTTTTAAGTCCAGGTAACTGGCCTGCTGGAGAACGATGAGTACTGCAGCGATTTCTGCTTACTGGCTTGACTTCTGCCCCAACTGGTAGTGCTTAGGCTCACCTATGCGGTCCCCAACCCAGACCACGCCCACTCCTGCCCGGAGCTGGTTTTCATGGTGGAGCGAGCACCCATCGATGTACGCCGTGGGGAGTCCGACGCAGACGTTCCTGTCGTAATAGTGATGGTTGGAGGGAAGAGACGGGGAGGCGAGCTGAACGGCGAGGTCATTTGGCGGGTCTTCGCATTCACAATGTTGACATTCTGCTAGACCCCGACCTAGCAGCATTTTGTGACTTTTTGCGTATTTTACTTCTACATCGTAGCCCTGGAGTGCCATCATCCAGGTGGCGATGCGGCTGTTGGTCACCCTACCCTCTCTCAGCCGTTGATTGTTCAGAAACACAACTGGCTGGTGGCAGGTCTCGATAACCACCTTTTGGCCTCCGATGTAGCTGCAGAAGTGTTCCACCGCCCAAACGGTGGAAAGAAGCGATTTCTCACAATCTGAGAACTTGAGCTCAACATCCCTGAGAGGCCGGCTCGCGTATGCGACTACCCGTTTGTTTCTGTCGTGTTGCTGCATCAGGGCTGCACTAAGGCACTGCGAGAATGCGGCCTCGAGGAAGAACTCCTTATCCTTGTCGGGGTAGGCAAGGCAAGGGGCTACACAAAGTTTCTGCTTCATCAGGCGAAATGCCCCCTCCTGTGGCGGTCCCCAGCTAAACGGCACATCCTTGCGGTGTAGTTCGTATAGCAGTTTTGCTATTTCTGCGTAATCCTCGACAAACTGTCGGGAGTAGTTACAGACCCCTAGGAAGCTGCGAAGTTCCGACAGGTTGGTCAGGGCTTTGATGTCCTGGATGGCTCTCACCCTATTTGCTTGAGGCTCGATGCCATCCGGACCCACCGTGAGACCCACGTAATCGACCTTCGAGCGGCGCCATTTGCCCTTGGACAACGCGAGCTTGGCTCCAGCCGCTGACAGCTGGCCGAGCACGTCGGATCTCGACTAAGTGCTCTTCAAAGGTATGACTCCTCATTAAGATGTCATCCGCATAAATGAGGTTACCTCGGGCGGTGGCGGCGCTCATGGCCTTGTGTAGGAATATGTTAAATTCCGACGGTGAGTTGGAGTAACCGAAAGGACAGCGGTTCCAAGTGTATTGGCGGTTACTGAAAGAGAACGCCAGTTTATACTGATCGGCGGGGTCGACCCGCATGGTCCAGAACCCGTTGGCGACGTCTACCATTGAAAAGAACCGGGCGCCCCGAACTTTGGCTAACTCCTGGTCGAGATGGATCATCGGTCATCGCGAGAGTGGCACCTGTCGGTTCAGGGGGCGGTAATGAATAGTGAGATGCCACTTATCGGGGGGTTTCAGAACTGGCCAGATGGGGGAGTTGTATGTTGAATTACATTCCCGAATGATCCGTTTCTCCAGAAGCTGGTCGAGGATCTCTTGGATCGACTCTAAAGGAATCTTGTACTGGCGCACAAACGTGGGGGGCGCGGATGGGTCTGTGGGGATGCGAACCGTATGGAGATTTGTTACACCGCAATCGTGAGCGTCTTTGGAGAAGATAGGCTGGAACTCAAGGAACAGGTTTCGGAGGGCCTGTTGTTTTACGTCACTCGTCAATGCGTCTCTATTTCTGCTTCGAAACCGGGATACGGTTCCGTTCGGGGCGAGGGCTCTGCCCCCCCCCCCCCGGCCTGGATCCTTCGGATCAGCCACCAGCGCGTACACTACCATATCCCCTGCGGCCCCCAGCACGGCGCTGCAGACAGTTTCCTCTGGGAGCAGCTCGTGTCGCCTAACGGTGATCATTTGATGGGGGTGCGTGAACAGTACCTTTTGGGGGTCCGGGCCATTGACCAAGGAGGCTGGCAGCTCCCCTATGACAGGGATTGTCAGCTCGAAATCATGGAACGAGCTATCTATCAGCAGTCCCAGCACCTGTCTGGCCCTAATCAGGACGGGTACCCGTGTCAGATTCTGAACGAGCACGTAAGTCGAGCGGTTGTCCAACTCCAGGAGGGGCGTACCGCAAAAGGCTAGGTTCAGATTCGCGAGACGGGGCAGGGGGCTAAAGAAAGCCGTGGAGGATGTCAGTTGCTGGTCCCTGGCTATTACGAGGCGGACAGGCGCCCCCGCTGTGCGGGGAAGGACGGTGACGTCGACCTCTCTGGCTACCTGACACGCCTGGGGAATAGTCTGACCTGACCGCATGAGTTCAGGGGTCGCGGCGAAAGTATGTGCTGACCTTTGGGCTTGGGACCATATAACCTGGTTAATGGTATCCAGCTTGGCTCCAAATCGAACCAGGAAATCTGCGCCTATGAGGAGTGGGGTGTGTAGGTGAGGGGCCACACTGACGAAGTGGGGCGTCTGCCTCCTCCCGACTCGCACGAATATGGCGCACACTCCAACTGCTTTCAGTGACACCTGCGGTGAGTTTGGGGACCGGATATAATGGCTATGGTTCACGAAGGCGAGTGGGGTCTCGTTTCTGCACAGTTGGTCGTACACAACTTGGCTGACCACCATCTTCTCAGACTACAGAGCCACGCGCGCTTGCGGGATGACAGTCCCTGCGAGCGACACGGTCTCCACTACCCGGGGGCTGTAAGAATCCACCCCCCCCTTCCAACGAGCACAAGAAGGAGGGGTGGTCGCACAGGGGTGTGAGGTTGGCCGTCCGGCCCCCCTCTTGTCCCTGAGGGGGCGCACGCTCTAAACCCGGATTCAGTCCTACGAGGGGCATGACTTTGGGCAGGGTACCGGCCTGCCCAATTGAGGGGCGAAAACCCACATGACCTTCCAGTGGTCTCGGTGCCCCGACCTGGGCCCACAACTGTCCCTGATTAAAATCGATCAGAGGGGCCAACCGGTCGAGGAGATCCTGACCTACCAGAAAGGGTTCGGTGTCCAGGCGGCAGACGTAGAGGGGGTGGACCAGGGCCATGCCCTGGAAGGTTATGTCCACCCAGACCCTTTCCGTGATGGGAGACCTATCCTGCGTGAAGCTGGTTATGCTCATGTCGCAAGGCTCGGCGCGGAGGGGTTTACCGAGGGCTAACATAGCCCTGGAAACCTCGGCAAACGTGGTGGGGCTAATGAGGCTGATTTCCGACCCGGTGTCGAGGAGCGCGAGAACGCAGACGCAACCGCCGAGAACCGTTGAACAGTAGACACGCCGACCGGGTCCTTTATGGACTAACCCCCCCAGGAACGTCAGAAAAGGGGTGCGTGCAGCTGCAGGTGCTGTCCTCTCCACCCCCCCACTAGGCTCACTTTTGCTCCGGTCCCACCCAACCAGGTAGACCTCGGCCGTGGGGTCTGTCTGGGCTAGTCATGCCGGCGGTCGCTCGGCACCTGGGTCCTTCTTAGGGGGCCAAGGTGAACTGGACTCTTTGTTCAACCTCCGCATAGCTTCTACCACACTCTCAATCATCTCCTCCTTCCTCTCCCGGTTCTGCCCTCTTTTCGCATATTTCGCCTTGGGGTTTTCATACCTCACGTGTTGCTTGGGCGTGCGATTTTGCCACCCTTTTTCATTTTGCCAACGGTTATTCTGTGGTTGATGCGCCGACCGATCTGGTGACCGACGCCAGGGCTTACCTCCCTGGTCTTGCTGCCTGTTTTGGGACCGAGTCTGGTGCTGGTCCCTGGCCCCTACTTCAGGTCTGGACCCGGAGTGGGGGGTCTCGTCGCCTTCGAGCTCTAAGTGGCTGCTCTCACTTCGTTGGATCCCCAGCACCCAGGGGCTGTTCTCCAGTACCTTTGCGGGCCGCGCTCTAGCTTCCCAGGCAAGTTGTGCAAACCGTCCGATTTCTCGCATCGGTAAGTTCCTGGTTTTGCAATACATAGTTACATCAAACCTGAGGCTTTCGTGAAGGTTATGAAGGAACAGGGACGTGAAGGCCTGTTCCTCCTCCAACCCAGGCGCGTTACGCCCCTGGAAGTAGGCCGCCCGGAGCCGTCAGTAATAATCCCTTGGCGATTCTCCCTTCTTTTGCATGATGGCGAAAGCACCTAAGGTAGCGGACGCCTGATCGGTATACGGTGAGTATTCCCCCTGCAGAGCCCGACAGAGAGCGGAATAATGGTCTCTGGTTCCGGACGGCAGGGTCTCTAGGAATACGTGAACCCCCCTGGAAGTAGTCTTCCAGATTAGTTTCATTTTCTCCCGGGAGGTTGCCCCCGGGAGGTCGTACAGACACCGTTCGATCTCCCGTAAGTAATGATCAATGTTAGATTCCTTACTATTGGGGTCGAAACGCTCTATATCTCTTGCCAGAGACTCTATTTGGCACGTGCGGAGGCCGTATCCGTACGCCGGAGCAGGTACGTCATCCTCATCATCTGAGTGATCCCAGTGATGGCGGTCCACCTGCGATGTGAAGGAGCGTTCCCTTCGGTATGGCGGCGACGGGGTTCTTGGCCGTGTGTCGAAACGCAGGCGAGACACCTGGCCGGGCTCTGGCTCGAGAAACTGCGAGCGGGGAGCCCGGCCGGGATCCGGCTCGAGAAACTGCGTGCGGTCTGAGACGTGGCAACGGCTTTGACTCAGTGACTCAGTGGCGTCTCGAAATCTTCGGGGTAGGACAGTACCTAGGCGCGGATTCGGTCTGGAAGGACCGTTTCTGCACTGACCGTGCGTTTTGGTCGAGGGGCCAACGTCGAGGTCCAACGGAGACCGCCTATTTCCCTGGGAACTGCGTATTTCCGCCGGCCGTCAGCGTATTCTGGGGATCGTGGGCGAGCAGTCGGTCTCGTAGGCGGCCCAGCTGTTGCAGTCGGACCTCCCCTTGGAGCCTCCTGCAGAGTGAGTGGGGTCATCCAGCGGGGCGTTAGGTCCTCAACCACCACCTCCGTCGGATTCGACGCTTAGTGCTCGGAGTCGCTTCGACGAGCTTCTTCGAGTCGTACCCGGGCCTCTGCTAACAGGCCCAACAAGCGCTCATTCTCCTCCTTTGACTCTCGGTGTGCCAACACTTCCCACTCGTATTTGTGTTGCCGCTTGTTACTGTTTTCCCCAGCCTCAGCCTGCAAGTCTTCCATACGTTGCCATAGCAAGGCTAGTTTACCCAAAACGTCGGCTATACGGGCTTTTCTATCTGGGTTCTTGGCAGAGTTAAGAAAATATGTTATATTTTCGTCACAGGTCGGGAGGTCATAGTTATTTATAACCATCAGTTCTTCCCTGGATACCTCACTCAAACCTGCTACTACCATTTGCGCCTCTGGGTGCCTGCAACCGGAGTAGCGTGGGTAACCGGGCTGCTCAAAGTGGCGTCTAAAGCGGGGGGGTTCTTGGGGACGGAAGGGAACCGGGCGAGTACTTCTTATTCAACCGAATATAGAATTGCCTAATGTTCCTTCTCGTCAACCGTTTATTACCTCAACCGGCTATTGCGTCCAATACGATGAGTCTTTTGACCTTTACACCACACGGCAGCTCACAGTCCAGATTAACGCTCAGTAACGAAGCAAGCTCACGTTCTCACCCAGCTTAGAAGAACTTAGAACAACAACAGACCACAAGAAACCGGATAATGCTCAAAAGTTTGCCAGGAGATTACCATTCAGTAACAAAGTCAGTTTACGTTATCACCCAGGTTAGACAAGACTAGATTTATGTCTGAGAGGAGTTGAGATCCTGGTTACCGTAAAAGAACTTTAGATAACCTATGTGGAAGCAGCAATGCTGACAGTAATGCAAAGCAGGGAAGGGGAAACGAAGAGAACACAAATTAAAAAAAAATAAAATAAATTAAAAAAAATGAATAGAAAAAATGTAAAAAAAATATTTAAAAAATTAATTAACAAAAAAAGTATTTAAAAAAATTATTTAAAAAAAATATTTAAAAAAAAATAATAATACAAAAAATGAATAATAATAATAATAATAATAATAATGACCCCGTCTCGCCCGTCCGACTCTGAAAAAAGGGAACACAGCGTTTGCAGGACCGGCGAACCACTTTGCCAGCGCTTGACGATCTCCAGTGGCCCTTTGTGGCGGTCGGTGCCGGGCCCCGGCGGCGGGTGCTCCGGGAGAACCTTTTTACCGCGGTGGGCCCACGGGGTCGGCTGGCAGGATGCCCGGGGCGGATGCTGCGCTGGTTGGATGCGGGAGTCGGACTAGGAATGATGCGACCTCTGCCAGCAGGCAAAAAAGGCTGGGCAGATGAAAAAGTGAAAAGAGAAAAAAGAAAAAGAAAAAGAAAAAGAAAACTTGGAGCTAAACTCCAAGTTGGCCTGATGCCAAAAAGATGAGAAGTGGAAAAAAGGTGAAGCGAAGCGGAGAGACAAACCCTCGAAGTCAGGGGGCTCCATTTATAGGTATTGGGGCGGGTCTGCTCAAAGGGGCAGTACCCCCCCTTCAGGCCTGGCAGGAACCTGGTTTTTCTGGGGGCTCCACCGTGTCCGACCCCCCCAGGTGTCATAAACCTCAGGGAGTCTGTTTTCTGGTACCTTGAAGTTTGTCTTTCCTTTGGACTGGCAGGAACCCAGCTGGTTTTGTGGGGCTGCACTGTGTCCGACCCCCCCAGGTGTCATAAACCTTAGTCCTGGCTCCGGGATTTTTGCTGTCCTCCTTTGATCTGGAGCCATGCAGTGGGGGTCATAAACTGAAAAAGAGGCAGGGGTCATAAAACTTTGGCTTCAGGAAGAAGCCAAAGTCTGGCTTTCCTGGTCAAGCGCCTGGAAATGTGCTCCCACTCAAGGAATTCATAATCCTTCCCTGAGTCCATAATCGCACCCAAATTCATCATCACAGGGTCACATGAGCGGTGGTCCAACAATGGTAATACTACGCCAGCCCCAGCAGTAGCAGCCCTTGGCTTACATGGCTCGTAGAACCGCCGCACAAATGTACCTTCGGGCCAGAGCTGCGGCTCATACATCTCGCTCACCTCTTTGCATTCGGCTGTAATTTTGAAAGAGCTGTATCGGGTTTGTACGGTGTCAATCTTTAGGCACATTACATCTCTAGACAGCTTTTCTTTCAGGTAACTAGCCAGTGTCTCTGTGTCCAAGCCAGGTGAGAATTTGGTAGCGAACACACTCACCAGCTTAGTTTGTACCGCACGTATGTTCCCTGCAGCGCCGGTTCCAACAATGTCATATTTTTTCTTTTCCCTGGGAAGAGTCAGACGATGCTTTGCCTGTGCCGTTGAATTTCCCGGGACACGTTTCGAGGCTATCTCCTCCATAGCGCAGGGTGCTTGCATGACCGAGGCTCCAGGCGCAGGATCCGTGGTTACCACCCCGCAGCGCTCAGCCTCGCTGGCCCGGCAGCAGGCACACTCCCCGTACCGGCAGCAGGCACACTCCCCGTACCGGCAGCAGGCACACTCCCCGTACCGGCAGCAGGCACACTCCCCGTACCGGCAGCAGGCACACTCCCCGTACCGGCAGCAGGGACAGTCCCTGTACCGGCAGCAGGGACAGCTGAAAGCTCAGCTTGCTTGATCACACACAAGCGATGATCCGAAGTTGTCAGACGGAGATCCTCACAAGCGTTAGACTGCACACCTACAGCCTTTTTCATGGAGGATATGTCTGCACTTAGGCGCTCGATTTTATTAACCAAACAGGAGACATCTAGACTGTTAAAAGTAATCGGTGGCAACTCATCTGGAAGATGACACACAAAGCGAGGAACGTTTTCACCAACTTCATTGAGTAGTTTCAAACAACTCTTCACTGTCTATAAATAGAGGGGAGTCAGATTTCCATGACACTGCAATACACTTCTTGGCCTCACACAGAGCAACTTCAATGAATTTGAGTTGTGCATTGTTTAGAGAACCACGAATACATTTGAAGTTCCCCAAAAAACACAGTTCAGGGTCCAGTGGAAACTAACTACTGTGATACTGGTTAAAGTGGAGCAGATATCAGGCCAAAAAGGCCTCAAATTGGTGCAGTGCCAGGTATAGTGTAGAAAAGAACCAACTTCAGTGTCACATCTGAAGCATCTCTGACAGGTCCGATTTGAATGAGTGTAATTCTTCTGGGGTAAGGTATAATTGATGTAGAATATTATAGTTAATCAGTCTATAATAGTTGACAATTGATAATAGTTGACAAGCTGTTTCAACATAAATCTGCCCAGAACTGTTCATCAATTGTAACATTAAGATCTGACTCCCATTTCATTCTAGACTTATGCAAACCTGGTTTTGGGCCCTCATTCATCAACAGGTGATATGTTTTAGAAATGAATTTATATGTGTTCCCCTCACAAAGAAATCTCTCAACATCATTCATGACAGGCAAAGTCATTTCAGGACCAAGGTTAGCTCTCAGAAAAGATCTTAACTGTTCAAATGACATGAAGAGTCCACTTCCAAGTGTTGGATTCCTTTATGATGCCATATATCCAGAATCTTATTGTCAAGAGTCATGGGTATAAGGTCATTTTGTTTTAAAAGGCGTTTTAGATGACAATCCCACCAATCAATCAATCCAAGACTTTTGTGAACTTCATAACAAATCAGATGTCTCATTATAGGGTTATCCATCCTGTTGTTTACAGTTCCAGAATTATGCTTATAAATGAAGTCACTGTGGATCTTTACTTTCAGGGGATGCAGTCCGATTTGTGTCCAAGGGGGGGTGGTACTGCCCTCAAAAAAGGATGACATGAACCTCATTTGAGCTGCCAAGTACCGTATTTTCGGGACCATTAGGCGCATATAAACGTTTTTTTTTTTTTAAATGTGCCGCGCACCCAATGACGCAATGCGCCCATTGTATTATTGTAAGGCGGACGTAATTGACGCCACCATGAACGTTAAAGGGAGAAGGGGGGCACGTGAATCACCCGTGATTTTCGGACGTGTTAGAGACCATCATCAGAAGTTAAAGGAGGAAGGGGGGCGTGTATAAAAGAGCAGGTATGTGCTTCACGCATAACATTGTTGTCTTAGCAACCATGAAGATGGCAAAGCGACACGCTTATGAAGCACAGTTCAAACTGAAGGCTGATCAGCTACGCGGAGGAACATGGGAATCGAACAGCCACGAGAGAATATAAGATCAACGAGTCGTTGGTTCACAAGTGGAGGAAGCTGGAAAACGAACTCCGGCAGGTGAAGAAGACGCAGCTGAGCTTCCGCGGACACAAGGAGAGGTGGCCCGACTTGGAGGAAAGACTTGAGCGGTGGGTCATCGAGCAAAGAGCGGGGAGCGTTTCAACGGTCACCATTCGACTGAAAGCAGTAGCGCTGGCGGAAGAAATGAAAATTGAACATTTTCATGGAGGTCCGTCTTGGTGCTTTCGCTTCATGAAACGGTGCCATCTTTCCATCCGGGCCAGGACAACAGTAGCGCAGCAGCGTCCAGCGGATTATACTGAAAAGATAGAGAGCTTCCACTCATTCTGCAGCCGACACATCACAGACAAACACGTCCAGCCCAGCCACATCACCAACATGGACGAGGAGCTGCTCACGTTCCACATCCCGGTGAATCACACGGTGGAGCGGACGGGAGCCAGCACGGTGGAGAGAGAGGACAGAGACCAGTACGGTGGAGAGGACGGGGACCAGCACGGTGGGGAGAGAGGACAGAGACCAGTACGGTGGAGAGGACGGGGACCAGCACGGTGGGAAGAGAGGACAGAGACCAGTACGGTGGAGAGGACGGGGACCAGCACGGTGGAGAGGACGGGGACCAGCGCGGTGGAGATGACGGGGACCAGCAATTGATTGATTGCCAAGATGGCGGCAGCAGGCAGGTCAGGGGCGACAGGTGCTCTCTTAACACTGTTAGCCTTTCGATTTATTTTAAACTTTTTAGACACTGGTCCTAGCCATATTTTAAACACCGAAGACACTTTTAGCAACTATCCAGCTAACAGTGGCACCATCAAACAGTTGGGCTACGGCAAGTACACGCTGCTGAAAACCTTTGTTATTACCGCGGGCCAATCACAACACAAACCTTCCAACGAAACCCGACGCAAACATCAAAGTGACCGGATCATCATTATCACACTCTACCTGTTACTGTCTGGTGACATACATCAGTGCCCGGGCCCGAATACCAGAGCCATACCAGACCTCGGGCCTCGTCCATCAGTGGTGCTAGCTGGGGCGCTAACACGGCTAGCTCCCGGCTCTGACACCCACGAGGCGGTCGATGAACCAACAGCTGCGGGGCTTCTTCCACCAGCGGTGTTGGCTGGAGAGCTGGGACCGCTAGGCTCCAGTCCAGATATCCCCGGGACGGCTGCTGCTGACCCGACGGCTGCGAGGCTTTCTCCGACAGCGGTGTTAGCTGGGGAGCTAACACTGCTAGGCTCCGGTCCAGACATCCGCGGGGCGGCTGCTGAACCTATGGCTGCGGGGCTTCTTCCAACAGCGGTGTTGGCTGGAGAGCTGACACAGCTGGGCTCCGGTCCGGACATCCCCGGGGCGGCTGCTGAACCAAAGGCTGCGGGGCTTCTTCTTCTTCCACCAGCGGTGTTGGCTGGGGAGCCAACACCGCCAGGACCCGGCATTATATCTTCGAGACGGGGGCTGAACCGATCGCTGCGGGGCTCCTTCCAACAGCGGTGTTAGCGGGGGAGCTGACACCGCTGAGCTCAGGTCCAGACATCCCCGGGACGGATGCTGATCCTGCGGGGCTTCTTCTTCTACCAGCGGTGTTGGCTGGGGAGCCAACACCGCTGGGCTCCGGTCCAGACAGCCCTGGGGCGGCTGCTGGACCTACGGCTGCAGGGCTTCCTCCAACAGCGGTGTTGGCTGGGGAGCTGGCACCGCTGGGCTCCGGTCCAGACATCCCCGGGACGGATGCTGATCCTGCGGGGCTTCTTCTTCTACCAGCGGTGTTGGCTGGGGAGCCAACACCGCTGGGCTCCGGTCCAGACAGCCCTGGGGCGGCTGCTGGACCTACGGCTGCAGGGCTTCCTCCAACAGCGGTGTTGGCTGGGGAGCTGGCACCGCTGGGCTCCGGTCCAGACATCCCCGGGACGGATGCTGATCCTGCGGGGCTTCTTCTTCTACCAGCGGTGTTGGCTGGGGAGCCAACACCGCTGGGCTCAGGTCCAGACAGCCCTGGGGCGGCTGCTGGACCCACGGCTGCGGGGCTTCTTCCAACAGCGGTGTTGGCTGGGGAGCTGGCACGGCTGGGCTCCGGTCCAGACATCCCCGGGACGGATGCTGATCCTGCGGGGCTTCTTCTTCTACCAGCGGTGTTGGCTGGGGAGCCAACATCGCTGGGCTCCGGTCCAGACATCCCCGGGACGGATGCTGATCCTGCGGGGCTTCTTCTTCGACCAGCGGTGTGGGCTGGGGAGCCAACACCGCCAGGCCCCGGCATGGATATCTACGAGACGGGGGCTGAACCGACGGCTGTGGGGCTTCTTCCATCAGCGGTGTTACTTACTTACTTAATCCTCTTCGTGCTAGGTAGCACATAAGGTCTTCACCAATGAACGCCAATGCTGTCTGTCTGCTGCCCAGTGCTGCACTTGGCCCCAGGTCCATCCAAGTTCTTTCATTTCTTTCTCGACCGATCTTCTCCAGGTCTCTTTGGGTCGGCCTCTTTTTCTCTTTCCTGGTGGTGTCCATCTCATGGCTACCCTTGGGATGGCGCTTGGGTCCATTCTGCATACGTGGCCTATCCACATCCATCTTTTAAGTTTGATGACACTTGACAGTGGGGTGAAGCCTGTGCTCCTGTAAAGGTCTGTGTTTGACACTGTCATGGGCCAGAATATCCTCAGTATTCTTCTAAGGCATCGTGTCTGAAACACTTCCAACTTGTGACAGATGGCCTGTGTCACCTTCCATGCCTCTGCCCCATACAGTAGGACCCCAAGGACGTTGCTCTTGAAGATTTTCAACTTTGTTACTGTACTGATCTTTGATGATCTCCAAATGGTCTTTAATATGGCGAAGGCTCCCCTTGCCTTGGAGATCCTGCTCTGGACATCTGCCCCCAAGTCTCCGTCTGTTGTGATCTTGCTACCAAGATAGGTGAATTCCTGAACTTCCTCCACTGTGTTGTTGTTGATGATGAGGGGTTGGACCCATTTGGGGTGTAGCTTCATCAGTTTGGTTTTGTCTGTGTTTATGTTGAGACCGATTTGTTTGCCAAAAGTTACTAAGTCTTCTGTTTTACTTTGGATGTCCTGGTGGCGATGGGCTAGCAAGGCAATGTCGTCTGCATAATCGATATCTTCCAGAGTATCTGTAAATGTCCATGTTATTCCTCTTTTATTTTCTTTCGTGGTCTCTTCCATGAGCCAGTCTATAGTGAGAAAAGTAGTGGGGATAGCAAGCAACCTTGTTTGACTCCGGTTTTGATAAATATTTCCTCTGTGAGGTTGCAACCACATATTACTCTAGCGTTAAAGTCTCTGTATAGCATCTTAATTACCGCAATGATCTTATCAGGGATCCCATAGTGGCTGAGAATTCGCCATAGTGCTGAGTGATTTATACTATCGAAGGCTTTAGCAAAGTCAATAAAGTTGGCGTAGATGGTAGCGTTCCATTCATTGCTTTGCTCCATTATCTGCCGCAGTGTGAAAATATGGTCCATGCAGGATCTTCCTTTTCGAAACCCTGCCTGTTCTTTCCGGAGAAGGTGGTCAACTGTATCATTTATTCTGTTTAAAATAATGCGACTGAGAATTTTGCTGGTGATTGGTAACAGCATAATTCCCCTCCAGTTATTGCAATTGGACAGATCTCCCTTCTTTGGTAGCTTAACGATGAGGCCAGTTTTCCAGGAGAGTGGTGTTTCTTCCGAAGTCCAGATGTCTCCAAGAACTTTGGTAAGGATGGTTGCTGTAAGGTGTTCCTCTACTTTCAGCATTTCCGGATGGACCTGATCTATGCCTGGTGCCTTTCCGCTCTTCAGTGTCTTTATAGCACTCCTTACCTCCTCGATATTTGGTGGTCCGGTATCTATATTCAACATTTCTACCGCTGGTGTAATGGTTGCCTCCGTTTGTGGGTCCTCTCCATTAAGTACCCTTTGAAAGTGATCTTTCCAACACCGTAGTTTTTCCTCTTCTTTTGCCGCCACTTTTCCATTTTGACCTCGAGTTGGAATGTCGGTTGATCGGAATCCATTGGTTAGTGACTTTGTAAGCTTGTAGAGTGTGCCCATGTCCTGTTTTGAGGCTGCTGTTTCAGCTTCCTGTGCGATATTTTCTATGTATGCTTTCTTATCTGCTCTGGCCCTTTCCTTTACCTCTTTGTCTAGTGCCCTGTATGCCTTTTGTAGCTTAGCCTTCCTTCTTTCGGATTTAGTTGTCAAAATCTTCCTTTTCTCCTCTTTCCTCTCCTCTATTTTCTTCCATGTGCCTTCGGTTATCCAGGCCTCATTTCGTTTTCTTCTGGGGCCTAGCACTTTCTTTCCGGTTTCGCGCAGAATATTATTGAAGTTGTCAAGGTTTATGTCTTGTTGGTTTTGCAGCACAGTGAACCTGTTCCTCACTTCTAGGTGGAAGGCTTTCCTTACTGCTGGGTCTGTTAACTTTCCTACATTTAGTGGTGGTTCCCTTTGATCCCTTTTCTTACTCTTTCTAAGTTTCAGCTTTATCTTTGCTAAAACAAGTGCATGGTCACTACCAACATCTGCTCCTCGCCTAACCACTACATCCTGGAGACTGCTTCTCCATCTACTGTTGATGATAATATGGTCTATTTGATTCTTTGTTTTGCCATCCGGGGATGTCCAAGTTTGTTTATGGATGGTCTTGTGTTCAAAGATAGTCCCTCCTACCACTACTCTGTTTTCTTGGCAAAATGAGATTAGTCTGTCTCCGTTGTCGTTGATGTCTCCCAAGCCTTGCATCCCCATGACGTTTTCTTTTCCGGTGTTGTTGGATCCAACCTTGGCATTGAGATCACCCATGATGAGAAGCACATCATGTGAAGGTGTTTCATCTACCAGTTTTTGTAGTTGGTCATAAAAGGTGTCTTTTTCTACCTCCGGTGAATCCTCTGTTGGTGCATAACAGACTATAACTGTCAATTTAGCAAAAGCTGAGTTAAATCTGGCAGTGATTAGCCTCTCATTAACTGGTTTCCATTCCAGCAAGCATCTGTGGACCTGTTTTGTTGTAATGATGGTTACTCCTCTGCTGTGATGGTCATCTGTTCTTCCCGAAAATAAAATCTGGTGTCCTGTTGCTAGCTGTCTTGTGCCACTACCAGTCCATCTTGTTTCGCTCACTCCTAATAGCTCGATGTTATAGCTTTCCATCTCCTTTATGACCTGCGCTAACTTCCCTGTCTGGTAGAGTGTTCGCACATTCCAGCAACAAACAGTACGTGTTAATTTTGGTCTGAGAATATCCGCCCTCGGGATGCCAGCTTCCGGTTGGGTTTGGCTGTCATCTGTCATCAATTCAGTTTCCTGATGTGCCTCTATCCTCCTTCCAGCATCTGGTTCATTGGTTTGGATTTCTGTAGCAGGAGCTTTTTACGTGGCCGGGTCGCTGGCCCTGCGCACAACCCTCGTGCCATTGCTGGCCTTTGGGAGGCCCCGGAGGGCCAGTGGGATCACTCTTTGTCTGGTCTCTACCTTTCTACCTGTTCGGCATGGGTGACCCTGCCAGGAGTACCATACTCCTGCCGACATAGCTCTAGAGGTCACGGAGACACGCAAACCACCCCACCACGATAAGGTGGTGTTCCCAAGGGGGGGATCAGCGGTGTTAGCTGGGGAGCTAACACCGCTGGGCTCCGGTCCAGACAGCCCTGGGGCGGCTGCTGGACCTACGGCTGCGGGGCTTCTTCCAACAGCGGTGTTGGCTGGGGAGCTGGCACCGCTGGGCTCCGGTCCAGACATCCCCGGGACGGATGCTGATCCTGCGGGGCTTCTTCTTCTACCAGCGGTGTTGGCTGGGGAGCCAACACCGCTGGGCTGAGGTCCAGACAGCCCTGGGGCGGCTGCTGGACCTACGGCTGCAGGGCTTCTTCTTCGACCAGCGGTGTGGGCTGGGGAGCCAACACTGCCAGGCCCCGGCATGGATAACTACGAGACGGGGGCTGAACCGACGGCTGCGGGGCTTCTTCCATCAGCGGTGTTAGCTGGGGAGCTAACACCGCTGGGCTCCGGTCCAGACAGCCCTGGGGCGGCTGCTGGACCTACGGCTGCAGGGCTTTTTCCAACAGCGGTGTTGGCTGGGGAGCCAACACCGCTGGGCTGAGGTCCAGACAGCCCTGGGGCGGCTGCTGGACCTACGGCTGCAGGGCTTCTTCTTCGACCAGCGGTGTTGGCTGGGGAGCCAACACCGCTGGGCTCCGGTCCAGACAGCCCTGGGGCGGCTGCTGGACCTACGGCTGCGGGGCTTCTTCCAACAGCGGTGTTAGCTGGGGAGCTGGTACCGCTGGGCTCCGGTCCAGACATCCCCGGGACAGATGCTGATCCTGCGGCTGCGGGGCTTCTTCTTCCATCAGCGGTGTTGGCTGGGCGTCTGGCACCGCTGGGCTCCGGTCCAGACAGCCCTGGGGCGGCTGCTGGACCTACGGCTGCGGGGCTTCTTCTTCGACCAGCGGTGTGGGCTGGGGAGCCAACACCGCCAGGCCCCGGCATGGATATCTACGAGACGGGGGCTGAACCGACGGCTGCGGGGCTTCTTCCATCAGCGGTGTTAGCTGGGGAGCTAACACCGCTAGTCTTCGGTCCAGACAGCCCTGCTGGACCTACGGCTGGGGGGCTTTTTCTTCAACCAGCGGTGTTGGCTGGCACATATATAACTGACAACCACAACTAGTCACAATTACAACAATAACTAAGTACCGGACTCTGCATTGCTGCAATCTCAAACTTCATCTACACACCCCATACAGACCCCTACAAACATTATTCTTTGTTTATTTATTTATATATTTTTTTTTTCTATGATTAATTTCTATCTATCGTCAATTTGTATTTATGACTGTCTGGTTCCATCTCCACTGCTTATCAATTAATTAGTTCACAATATAACACCCCCCCCCCCCCCCCCACTTCACTTATTTTATTTTTGCATGTACCATACTCATGTACTGGCAGCACTTTAATATTCAACTATTTATTAGTATTTATCATGTACCACAGCAGATACAAAATAGCACTACAGCACTTTAGTTCTCAAACCATTCATTCCCCCCGCACGGTTTTTATCGTCATTAACTTGTATTGTGAATGCATATGCCATGTTATGTGTGCTATATTGTTTTCTTTTTTTGTGATTATTATTATTGTTGTTGTTTGTATGATTTTTGCCGATTACATCTGGCAGGGGGACTACCGATGTTTTTTATTTCCATTTAAAGAAAATGTTGATTGATGTACATTGACCCTACCTAATAAAATAAATTGAATTGGAGAGGACGGGACCAGCACGGTGGAGAGAGAGGACGGGGACCAGCACGGTGGAGAGAGAGGACGGGGACCAGCACGGTGGAATGAGAGGACGGGACCAGCACGGTGGAGAGAGAGGACGGGACCAGCACGGTGGAGAGAGAGGACGGGACCAGCACGGTGGAGAGAGAGGACGGGGACCAGCACGGTGGAGAGAGAGGACGGGGACCAGCACGGTGGAATGAGAGGACGGGACCAGCACGGTGGAGAGAGAGGACGGGACCAGCACGGTGGAGAGAGAGGACGGGACCAGCACGGTGGAGAGAGAGGACGGGGACCAGCACGGTGGAGAGAGGACGGGGACCAGCACGGTGGAGAGAGAGGATGGGGACCAGCACGGTGGAGAGAGAGGACGGGGACCAGCACGGTGGAGAGGACGGGACCAGCAAGGTGGAGAGAGGACGAGGACCAGCACGGTGGAGAGGACCGGGACCAGCACGGTGGAGAGGACGGGGAACAGCACGGTGGAGAGGATGGGAACAGCGCGGTGGAGAGAGGACGAGGACCAGCACGGTGGAGAGGACGGGACCAGCACGGTGGAGAGGACGGGACCAGCACGGTGGAGAGGACGGGACCAGCACGGTGGAGAGGACGGGGACCAGCGCGGTGGAGAGGACGGGACCAGCACGGTGGAGAGGACGGGGACCAGCGCGGTGGAGATCCGCACAACGGGGTATGAAAAGTCGTCATTTACTGTTGTGCTTGCCTGCCACGCTGATGGACAGAAACTGCCTATGGTGATTTTTAAAAGAAAAACGTTGCCTAAAGACGTTTCTAGCCGGAGTCATCATAAAGGCAAATGAAAAGGGCTGGATGGATGAAGAGATGATCGAGTGGCTGAGGCAGGTCTATGTGCGGCGACCCAGTGGTTTTTTCCACACATCACCATCGCTGCTGATCTGTGACTCTATGCGCACCCATCTCACAGACAATGTAAAGAAAGAAGTGAAAAATATGAACGCTGTGCTTTCTGTTATTCCGGGAGGTCTGACGAAGGAACTCCAACCGCTGGACGTCGGTGTGAACCGGCCGTTCAAAGTGAGGCTGCGAGCGGCGTGGGAGAGATGGATGACTGAGGGGGAACACAGTTTCACCAAGAGTGGAAGGCAGCGCCGGCCAAGTTATGCCACGGTTTGCAATTGGATTGTTGACGCGTGGGCTAACGTGTCAGCTGGGTATGTTGTTCGGGCTTTTGCAAAAGCCGGCATTTCCGAGGCGCCGCACGGCACGGAAAGTTACTCTGACAGCAAGGACATTCGGACTGGCACAGCTGATTTAGCAGAGCTCTTTAATGCTGAAACAGAGGAGGACTTTGATGGGTTTGTTTAATGTAAAAATGGAAATAAAGTACAATCAAACAAGTTTTGCTCCCGCTCTATTTTTAAATAAGCACACTTGTGTGCTTGTGTGTGTTCTGCAGCGCGTGTGGCTGATGAAGAAGCGGCTGATATAACAGGGGCTGCCTAGTGTTAGACGCTGAGAAATTAACTTAAACGCACAGTAACTCCAACAGCCCATCTAATAAACGAGTCATGGTACGCTACTGTGCACTGAGCTCTCAGCCCAGAGCAGTTGTCTGGAGTTACTGACCTATCAGCCAATCAGAACATAGATTTTTATTTTTTTGCCAGCTAAGGTCTGAGATTCAGCTTCAAGCGTTTCATGAAATATCGCCCGGCCCTACCGGAGGCGTGCAGCCTGAAGTCCAGCAGACCCGAAGACGTGGAGCCATGAGTCCAGTAGACCTGGAGATGTACAGCCCAGAAGAACAGGAGACGTGCAGCCACGAGTTCAACCTGCGTCGTGGATACAAACTTTTTCAAACCCTCCCGCTTAGCAATAGGCTCCAGCAATGGTTTTAGGAAAGCAAAAGTCTTCCGGTCTGGAGAGGGTTATAGACCATCTCCAGACTATCTGGAGTTCAGCGTTCTACAGTGCGGAAGATTAAATCACAAGTGGAACACGGTCATTCTTCCCAGCAGATTTACCCAGGTCCTACTGCAAAAAGGGAAAAAAGGGGAAGTGGAGTTGTTTGGTTTTCATGTCCAGCATGATGTTTGGAGAAATCCAAACTACAATAAAGCGCGATGGTGGAGGGATCATGGTCTGGGGTTATCGCTCAAACCTCAATGAACTGAAGCAACATTACAGTAAGAACAGACCAACATTTTTAGGGAAGTAACAAGTTAGGAAGTTGACAAACATCAACAGGTCTTTATTCATTTTCTACATAAAGTTGAGTTCACAGTTGCAGGTTCAGCTACAACACTACAAAAAAAGAGATCCATCTTCACATGGAACTGAAGGAGAAGGTTCGTCACAACATCAAGCTGAAAGTCACGGTGGAACTGCAGCTCAGACGACAGCAGAAAAGTTCTGTTGCAACAAGGAATGCTTCACTTCTGGGAAATTTCATCTAACTGGGGATCTGAAAGAAAAAGAGGGGAAGTCAACTTGCTCTGGTCTTCCACTTCAGAACCAGCCTTTACCAGTGGTCACACATGACTCACCTGTGAACTTGAACTCAGGGAATGAAGTCAGGTCTCCACCTCCGTACAACCTCTGAAGCTTTGCCGTCTCCTCAGCCAGAGCCTTTTCATAGTCAGAGCCAGCGCCTACCAGTCCCCCTGCTGCCCTGGGGTAGGGGGTGAAACAGACCAACCATCAGGGTTTCAGCAGAATTTTGATAACTGAGATGAAGATATAAGCCAAAACAAGACTATAAAAATAAAATTGACGAACACCTCTCCGACCACAACCCACAGCTGATATGACAGGGCATTCTGAATATAACCAACTCTAGGGGCCAAGACAACACGGTTGCAGCCTCCAACTGGCAGAGGAGCTAAACACCTTAATTGCCTGCTTCAAGATCCCGACACAAAAACCCTCTGCCACACTCCCACAACCTCTATCCCAACCACCCCTCAGCTCCCAAACAATCACTGTACAGACACAGGATGGGAAACGGAGCTCTGCAAACTCAACCCCAGGAAAGCCCCTGGACAAGATGGAGTACCTGGGAAAGCCTGTACCGACCAGCTTGCACAAGTCTTCAATACCTCCATCCCAGCCTGCATAAAGTCTGCTACCATCATCCCCATCCAGAAAAAAACACCCACAAGCACCCTCAATAACTACCATTGCACCAACACAAACCATCACCAAGCGCCTTGAGTGGCTAGTCTTCAAGCACTTTCGAGCCGGACCCCCCCGCCTCCTTTGATCCCCATCAGTTTGCCTACAGGGCAAACAGATAAACAGAGGACGCCATAGCCATCACTCTTCATACTGTGCTAAGCCACCTGAAAAACACAGAGAGCTAAGTCAAGATTCTCTTCATTGACTTCAGCTCAGCCTTTAACACCATCATCCCAGACACCCTGATCAACAAACTCTGACCTCAGACTACGCCCTCCTACCTTTAAAGACTTCCTCGCAAACTGGCCCCAAACAGTTAAACTCTGCCGCCACCTCTCCTCCACCAGTGCACTCAGCATGGGCTCCCCCCAGGGGTGTGTGCCAAGCCCTTTCCTTTACAACTCTGACTGCAGACCGGCCCACAGCATCAACACCATCATAAAATTTGCTGACGATACAGTGGTGGGGCTCATCTCAGGAGGAGACTGCAGCCGTCTACGTCGTATGCAGCTAACAATCTGGCCCTGAACACCACAAAGACCAAGGAGATCATCCTAGACTTCAGGAAACGCAAGGCTCCTCTCTCAATCAATGGAGTCTCGGTAGAGAGAGCCCACACATTCACCTTCCTGGGTACCACCACATCCGCAGACCTGTCCTGGTCTGCAAACACCAAGGCTGTCGCAAAGAAGGCTCAACAGCGTCTGCACTTCCTGAGAATGCTCAGGAAGAACAACATCAGCCAGAAGCTGCTGACAACCTTCCACACACACACACACACACACACACACACACACACACACACACACACACACACACACACACACACACACACACACACACACACACACACACACACACACACACACACACACACACACACACACACACACACACACACACACACACACACACACACACACACACACACACACACACACACACTTTTTTTTATTTTTTATTTTTAGTTGCTTTTTTTAAATTGGTGTCTTTAGTCTTATCTATATATATTATATTGCTAAACTGGTTTTAATTTCTCTTTCAACCGTTACAAAGATCTATTCTAGTTTTCAGTAGGAAAGTAATTCTTGGTCCGACCACGTTCTAGTCAATCCAATTACGCTCAAACTAAGTTTTCTGGAGATTCTGACACTTACTGGCTATTTGCTGAATACTGGCGTATGGAGTCCAGGAAAAGCTTCTGAATTGGGTCCATTTGAGCTGAAAATCAAAAAAGGACAAAATAAGTTAATCTATGTTCACAAAAAAGCTTCAATGCACCCAAAATCCCTCTATAGGACATCATCCATCCACTGGCATGACTAGATTCAGTCTTGTCATACAGAAATAGGCCCCATGAAAAGTCGACAGGTACACAGGTGAGAAAGGAAGGTCAGTTAAAAGGGTTTAGCCATCACCGTGGTGATCACGCTTAACTACACACTCATAATGACGCTGACACACAGATGGCCCACAGACTAAAGGAAAGCCTCAAAAGGATGAAAGAAGAAACGTGCTAAAAACAGCATCCAAAAGCTCTGAACATGCTTAATGAAGACCAGACTTTTATCAAGATGCCAAGACCTTTCAAATATTAATTATTCAAGTACAAATGGTTCCAGTCTCAGACTTCTGATGACCTGCTGCAATCTGATACAGAACCTCCAACATATTCACACACTTGGCATTTTTCCTAATTTGTTGCAATTTCTGAAGTTCTTTTAAACCAAACATTTTTCTGAGATTTCCACATTATGAGTTCATGCAAATAATTCTAGTATCTAAATAAAATAAATATGTCTAAGTATAAATATTATCAGATCAGAGTAAATGAAGATAAATGTTCCTATTTTAGAGTTCATGTCTGTCTGGATTCCTACATTTAAAATCTAAACTCAATAAATCCATTCTAGCACATCTCCTGTTGTGTTGTTTGTGTCCATGAATCTTTGTGTGTCAGGGTGGGTAACTACCCAACTCTACAACAGCCAACAGTAGCCAATGGAGTTCAGAGAGTAACATAATAATAATGGCTTGGTTTTATATAGCGCCCTTCAAGGCACCCAGAGCGCTTTATAGAGATCATTATTCATTCATACACATCCTCACCAGTGGTGGTAGCTACGTTTGTAGCCACAGCTGCTACGTTTGTAGCCACAGCTGCTACGTTTGTAGCCACAGCTTCTATGTTTGTAGCCACAGCTGCCCTGGGGCAGACTGACGGAAGCGTGGCTGCCATATCGCGCCAAACGGCCCCTCCGACCACCAAACATTCATACACATTCAAACACATTCACACGGGGCAAGGTGGGTAAGGTGTCTTGCCCAAGGACACTACGACAACAACTGGGACAGAGCGGGATTTGAACCGCCAACCTTCCCATCATTGGATGACCCGCTCCACCACCTGATCTACTGCCGCCCCAAACGATGTGACATGAGCCTCTTTGTCTGGTTGGTTGAAAATGAGATTGCTGTGTTCTGGACCATCTGTAGAGCTTTAATCATGCATGCTGGAAGACCCGCAGGAATGATCCCTTCAACCGAATCCTGTACCTCGTCAGCAAAAAGGATCAAAAAAGGTCCAACTTCATCTCTGAACCACCTGTTAGATGATGCAAAAACTTGTCTCTATTAGCAGCCATCAAGATTCAAGAACCTATGATGGCGAGTTCAGATGCAAAGGCGCTGTCCATCTTTAATTATCAACCCCCCCCTCAGATTTATGAATACGTAAGCCGATATGAAAATGACAGCCTGATTGGAAGTGCATAAGTAGAGCAGTAATGGAGTTTATTGTTGCCAAAGCAGAAAGTCACCAAACTGAAACCGCCGATAAATCTTTAAGTGACAGCGATATGTGGAGTTGGTCCTCCTGCCAACGCAGAAAAAGCCTTCAGCAGAGCTAATGGGGATACAATCACTGATGAGCTTGCGTCAGAGCTATCCATGATAACATCTTCTGGTTACTAAAGAAAACTGATGTGACTAAAGAGTACAGGGCCGAAAGGATTAACGGTGCACTGAACTCCTTCAACTCAGACAAAACCTGCTCTCAAAAGAACTTAAGTATACTTTTTAGTATATACTTTTTGGTATGGCATTTGGGACGCACCGAGAGAGTTATGACACTTAGGTCGACTCCCATTGTAAGCTCCGCGGCGAGATCAAAGCGTTTTACAACTCTCTCTCTCAAGGTTCTGCAACTAACGTGCATTAGTGTTACAGCGAAGTGCGGCCGTCGTCATAACAACCAACGTGCATTAGTGTTACAGCGAAGTGCGGCCGTCGTCATAACACAAGCTAAGTTGTTACCACACACGTTAAAGATTAATGAAGTCGCAGACGAAAAAACGGATGGATGGAAGCGTGCTCTGTTTTCTAATGTGTTTCCATGTTCTGGAATGAACTTGAAACAGTTGAAAGTATTTTGTTATATTTAACTGTTGTTTACAGAAGGTCCTTGACTATAGGCTACCTGTCTCATTCAATGAGCATACTGCATATATTTAATTTACTGCACTTTATAGGAAATTGCGCTGATTTGTTCTTGGTGAAGCACCACCGTGATAAAAATAAACCGTTTCATAAACTGAACATATGTTTTCACTAGTCAATCATTCACTTGTATACAAAAATCCATTTGAAACAAACAAAAAAAGGAAATCTCATTGTTCTGAGGTCTAAAAATTGATATGCGATCAAATTGCAATTAATTGCGATTAATTAGTTACAAAGCCTGTAATTAATTTGATTAATTTTTTTAATCGAGTCCCAGCCCTAATATATATATATATATATAGCACATTTTACAAGTAAAAAAAATAACACAGGATCTATATCTGCAAGACGAGTAACTGGGAGACAAGGAGATCAGCAAGTTACTCAGCCGAGGACACCATGAACCGGCATATGTCCAATGGATGATGATCCATTGTTTGAACAACTGAACACAAAAATGACAAACCGGGTCTTTGCAAGAAGCAGAATGTTCATTCATCCTTTTTCTGAAAAATACACCTGTCTGATGGCGTGATCTGATGAATCCTGCTGATGTAGGAACAATATCGCCTCCCGACTCGCCTCAACTAACCTTCAGGCCCGAGGTGTCTATTATTAGTCCTAAGGGAGGAATGTATAAAAGGAACAGAATGGTACCCAGTACTTAGCCCTGAGGTATCCCATGTCAGGCCTGTTGAATCAGACATGATCTGATTTAACAAAAAACACTGAGTTTCTACCAGAAAGTTAAGAATAAAACCAGATATACTGATGACAGCTGAGTGTTCAAGTATTATGATCAACAGGGTCAAATGCAGATGTTGGATGGAACAAACCCTGAATTGTAAATCTCTTGGATTAGCGGACCTGTCACTAGAAACCTAAGTAAAGCTAGGTTGATCAGGCTCATTTCGTCTTCTATAATTGAATATTTAGTGTTCTTTTCATTAGACATTCAAGTTGTCAAGAGCTTGTTCATACCCGCAACAGTTTTGGCTGTGAACGCCAACCTTCAAAGCGTCATCCAACATGCAGCTGATTTGTGGTTTATCACCTGACCGACCGGGAGCCCGGGTTTGACGGGGCTCCCAGACCGATGGAATCCCAGCTATGTATGCCTCCTCGCCCCATTGATTGTGTTGGTTGCCCGCTTCTATCGATTGAATTTGTCGGTTTCAGATGTGACAGGCCATGGTGTGGTTCATCCTCCTTCAGTGATCTATGACAGCTGATTTCTCGTCTCTCTTCGTGTCCTGGTGAGTTGCCCCACTGTTTCCTTTCGTATTCTTTTTTATGTTTGTTTTTCATGTGTATTATAAAGCTCTTCCTGATGTATATTTTATGATGCAATTTGCATTTGATAAATGACTGCATTTTCTTCTGGTTTTATCCTGTCAGTTGGGTAAACAAGTAACTGGTAGAGTTTGGTGTGTGGTTTTACCATGTTGATGTGGTGTTTCTTAATGATGCGTTATTGATGTATGGTTAAATATTCTTTTGATAGTTTTCATTTTCTGGCTTGGTTGTCTTGGTTTCCCTCTTTTCTGAGTTTTGCTTGTTTTTTTTCCTTGTTTATGGCCCATCTTGGATATTGGCAGAGAGAGTTGTATATGTTTTGCCTCATCCCGTCTTTATCGTGTGTTCTGATCTCTAGAAAAGGTACTGGTCTATATGAATACTGGCATCTTCTTTATGAAGAATCTTCATGTCCAGGAATGATACGATCCAATTTATTATAGAGTATAGAGTCTACAGTGTGCAGTGACTAATTGAAACTAAATACAGAGAAGAAGGAAATCCTATTTATCGCCCCTGAAAGCATACTCTGAAATAAAGCAGCACCTCGGTGCGTTGGACTCACCTAAATCAGAGGTGGAGATGATTGCTCATGCTTTTATTTAATCTCGTTTAGACCACTGTAAGAGCCTTTTTACCCATTTAAACAAAAGAAAGACCCAAACCATCTACAAGCAGTGAATCTTTCAAAAAGCAGCTTATTTAGACAGGCTTTTAACTAGACTAGGGCTGGTCGTATTATCTTTGTTGTATTTTTCATGTTTTATGCTTCCTCGGCTTTATGCCTGTGTCATGTATTTTTATGTGTGGCTTCTGAAGCCCGTTGTGGCTTTTAACCTGTGAAAAGTGCTCTATAAATAAACTTTACTTACATCAGATGGAGTTCACAGCTGAAACTGTCTCAGGTATGAAACATCTCTTCTAAAACCTTGAATGTCTGATGAAAAGAAAACTGAACATTTAAGTAATGCTGCTTCCGTTTCCAGAAACTGCTGGAGAAAAATGCCACAGTGAAGTGAATTTTTATTGTGACTCAAAGCTTTTGTCACCAAATCCCCATTTCTCCTTTCATTCACCCATCTGCAGGTTACTTCAATGTTACTGCAATGTTTCTTCAGAAAGATCTGCCCAATTCTTTCTTCTTAAACATTTACCAGAAAATAGCATACCATTCACACCAACCAGCAATTTGACCATGGAACAAAAAGGGGAAATATGGCAGTGTAGTACATCCAGGTCAACGACTTCCAGTTTTTGGTTCTAGAAATCAAGAACTGAAAGTCCAGTTGCCTGGATTCAAGCCTTTGAGATAGAAATGGAAGAGTCAGGTTTACATTGACTCTTGAAACTTTAACAAAAATACATCAAATCAAACATTTAAAGACCTGATAAACGGAAGGTTTGTCCATTCAAAATACTTGCAAGAAGTCTCTGGGAAATTAGGATAAAATGTAAATACACCAAGATGACAGAAACTTTAATCGTTCCTTCAAACTGCGGAAATTAACATTATCTTTAGATTTAAGACAATAAACCGCACTGCAAAACAGAACAGCTTTTATGTTGAAATATCGTTAGAGGGCTAGGAATGACAACATGGTCAGTGAAAACCTGTCAGATCAAGTTTGGTGTAAATGGTGGGAAAAAGCAACCAGAGCCAAGACAAACATGCAGTTAGAAGGCAGACGGGAGCAGAAACAACTCCCAGAGATAAACCAAGTGTCAGGACACAAAAAAGCGACAGGACTCATGCAACATGTGGGAAACCGGGACAATCAGACCAACTGGTCATGGAGGGGCGGGGTCAAGGCAGGAAGAGGAGAGTGCTTTAATGTTATTGGCTGCCCCAAATAAAAGTCTGGAATGTTAGGCACAAGCTGTGAGACTGTAATGTCAGCAGTTTATCTTCCACTTGTCTAAACTCTATCTGGAAAACAGTGACGAGTGTTGGTGGACTGCAGGGTCCAGAGGAAAAAACAGGAGGATTGTGGGGGAGGGGGAGAGGTTATAGTGTGTACCCTCTGATGGTTCCACTGGTCCCTTCAGCTCCTCTTCCACAGCTGCAGTAATGTCTGCGGCGGTGCTCACCAACTCCTGGACACTTTGCTCTGTGATGGAAACTTCAGCCAACACCTCTATGGGTTCAGGGGCCAGCTCTATGGGTTCAGGGGCCAGCTCTATGGCTTCTGGGGCCAGCTCTATGGCTTCTGGGGCCAGCTCTATGGCTTCTGGGGCCAGCTCTATAGCTTCTGGGGCCAGCTCTATAGCTTCTGGGGCCAGCTCTATAGCTTCTGGGGCCAGCTCTATAGCTTCTGGGGCCAGCTCTATAGCTTCTGGGGCCAGCTCTATAGCTTCTGGGGCCAGCTCTATGGCTTCTGGGGCCAGCTCTATGGCTTCTGGGGCCAGCTCTATGGCTTCTGGGGCTGGGGCCGCCTCCATGGCTACTGGGGCCGGCTCCATGACTACTGGGGCCACCTCTGCCGCCATGGGTTCCGGGGCCGGCTCCATGGCCACCTCTGCCGCTATGGGTTCCACTATGACTGTTGGGATGTCCTCAACAGTGGTAGCTTCCAACGTAGGCTCTAGGACAACCTCTTGGGAAGTGGCCTTCACTATCGTCTCGCGGACATCCTCCACCAGGGCTCCTGGAGTATCCTCTGAGGGAGCACAGTCCACTGCAGACTGCCCAACTGCTTGTGCAACGGCCATTTCTACAACAGCTGCTTCCTCTATGATCTTCAGGACTTCCTCAACGGAGGGAGCTTCTGCTGCAGGTTCTGAGGCCACCTGAAGTGAAGCTACTTCCATTGCAGGGTTTAGAACCACCTCTACAGGAAGAGGTTCAGTCACAGGATCTTGGACTGCAGGCTCTGAGGGCATTTCTTCAGCAGCAACTTCTGCCATGACTGTTGGGACATCCTCAACATGGGCATGTTCCAGGATCTTCTCCAGGGAAGCAACAGACTCTTGGGCTGCTTCATTAGGAGCAGTTGTGGGCTCCAGGACCACCTCAACAGGGGGAGATTCAGCTTCCACTGGTGGTGGAGCTTCTGCAACTAAAGCTTCAGGGGGACTTCCAGCATTAATTTTAGCATTTGCCACCTCAAAGGGATGGGCCAGAGAGGCTTCAGTTACTGGAACTGCTGGTTCAATCATTGGATGAGCTTCTACCACAGAAACACTTTCAGCCATGGTCGCCACTTCAGTAACCGTCCCTAAGGCCGTAGCTCGGACAGATTCTGAGGGAACTTTAGTCACAGGTGCAGCAGGTTCAGAGACTGGTTCAAGAGTGGTTGTTGCTTCAACAACAGGTGTTGTTGCAGCAACTGAAGTAGGCTGAGCAGTAGCAGCAGTGGGTGGGGCCTCTGTTCCTGGTGAAGCTGCTGCTGCTGCTGCTGCTGCAGCTGCAGCTGCTTCCTGGTTGATCTTGTATGGTTTATGCTGAACAAGTTTTTCTAGATCGAAGTAGGTTTTAGTCTGCTTTTTGTCTAGGATGAGGGAGGGGTGCAAGCAGACAGAGTCCATTATTATTTTAAAAAGGTAAACATCTTGAATGGTAAACTGTTAACCCACACTGATGAAGGATGCAATGTTTAACAATAATACACATTTACTAATGGAGGTTAAACATGCTTCAGGAAAAAAAAAAAAAACAATCATGAGTGAGTTTTCCACAGACTCTGTGGTCCAGTTTGTATCAATCCATGTACAGTTTTAGGGTACGGTCTGGTCTCTACTCTATCACAAGTTGAACACATGCCCTCAGCTGAAGCAGCTATTAGTGAAATCATATTTAACACATCTAAGATAGAAACAGAAGTAATAGACTGTGGTGCAAGCGTCACTGAATAATAATTAAAAAAAAAAAGAATCTCCCCAAATTAATCAAATGCTAAGCCCATCTCAGCAGGTTCTGTTAAAGACGAAGAAGCTGATCATTTTCTTAGGCCTGGACGCATCATGGCTGCCATGTCTATCCTGTGTTCGTTGGGCATGTCGCTTGTAAATGTCCTTAAAAAGTATGTTATGGATATGCATCATACAATATACCTTTGACCTCTATAGAGGTGCCAGGGCAGATAAGTGAGCGGTCAGGAGTCTGCTATAGCACTGATCAGGTCCATCAATCCAATGTAATGTGTCGTCAAGTTTTAAAGTCTACTTAACATCTAAACAGGTAAATCTAGCAAATTTTCCTGCGTTGATTTTAATGTCCTACGTCTGCCGGACAAAGCCAGTTCGGCCCAGACGTGAAAGCCAGTAATGAGATTCCTCTGGACAGTCTTTGTTTGTACATTTTAATTTACACTGTTCCGTTTGTGGTTTCTGTCAAAATTATTAATGAGTATCTAATACATTTTTTACTCTTGTTCAAACTACACTAAACATTTAATGTTTAACTAAACATTCAAAGTTGTCTTGAGACAAAAACAGACATTATTCAAAGTCTAACATAATATGATCCACTTAAAATCTTTACTAATGTAATAAGTGTAAATCTTCCAACAAACTATTTATTTTCGCTGGGGGTCAAAGCAATAACAGTTGCCTCCATATCCTCCAGATTCAAAACAACGTTATGAGATAAAAGGTACCGCCTACCTATATCCTCCCCTGAGCTAAAGACAATGCATCTGTATTCTTGTTTTTTCTAGTTAAACATTTGTATTTGTTCAATATTTCAATTTAAAAAACAAAAAAACTGCAAATAGTTTCCTTGTATGCTTGTATTTTCTAAACAGAGTTCATTTTCTGCCTCTACTGGAAATTGGTTTAGGAAACTAATCACAGCAGAGTGAGCGGGAGCAGTGCGAGGACCAACAGGGTGCTCACTGCAGCACAGAGGAAACAGAGGATTTAGGATCTCATAGCTCCGAGTTTTAGCTTCACCATCACTTAAAACAACTGTTGTGGTTGATGGATTAAGCAGTTGAATCCGATGTGTCTGAAGGCCAGTAGCAGCCACCATCCAGGAAAACCAAATCTGCAGGTTGTTTCCCCGTCATCGCTGTGGCTCTATTCAGGGCTTCGTTAATTTCTGAAAAGCTGACTCCAGAGGTTGCCCCAGCTTTTCATCTTCACCTTGATTTCATAAACTCCTCCTGATCTAGGGCTGAACGATTAATTGCATTTGCGATAATATCGCAATGTGATAAAACGAGATTTTCTAACCGCAAAGGCTGCGATTTGACCAGTCACGTGATCTGGTCACGTTGCCGGCAGGGAAAAAAAGTCAACAGTGCCGCGTGTCCGCCTGTAACCTACTGTATCTAACGTGGCCTCAGTGTTAGGGCTCGGCCAGGCAGGGCTTTATAAATATATGGGCTTTGTAAATATATGGGCTTTATAAATGTATTAAATATATGAGCGCGGAGTCGGCGTGGCCAGGAGCTGCGCGCAGCGCCGAGCACGAGCCGGGCGGGCAGTCGCGCTGTGAAGCCGGATTTATGGTTCCGCGTTAAATCGACGCAGAGTTTACGCCGTAGGTTACGCGGCGACGCGCACTGTAAGTTGTGCGTACCGCGTACTCTACGGCGTAGGTTCTGCGTTGGTGTAACGCTGAACCATAAATCAGCCTTAAACCACCTGCAGCCCGTCAGCTCTCCGGAGAAGTTACAGAGCGGCTGCGAGTTGCTGGTTCGTTTTGTTAACTCTGTGAGCTTTATTGGTTTGTTTGTTAGTTTGCTGGTGTTTTTTTTTCTCTCTGTGATTTTTGAGTTATTTATGAAGACGTTCTGAGTTCCCTGTGAGCAGTAGCCTACTCGAGTTGAGGGGGGATGAAATAAAAAACGGTCAAAATCATCCCCTCCTGAAATAAATACAGTCCAAATCATCCCCCCCTGTAAAACTGTCATCCCCCCTTTCCATCCCTTATGTCATTTCATCAATGAATGTGGTTTTACTGCTATTTCAACATTTAGAATCATCACCAGAAAAATAACACCAGAAAAATAACTTATTTGACAATTTTCACCTGTTTCAAGTACATTTTCACTTGAAATAAGTAGAAAAATCTGCCAGTGGAACAAGATTTATCTTCTTATTACAAGCAAAAAAATCTTGTTCCCCTGGCAGATTTTTCTACTTATTTCAAGTGAAAATCTACTTTAAAACAGGTGACATTTTTTGTTTTTTCCAGTGATGAGTCTTGCTTTAAGTGTAATGAGATTTTTTTTTTTACTAAAATGAGACATTTTAACTAGAAATAAGACAAATATTCTTGTTAAGATTTTGAGTTTTTGCAGTGATCCATTTTACTTATCCTGTGAAGGACAGAGTCATATTGATAAGTTCAGAAAAGTGTTTTTAATTGTTGTGTTTTGATGTATTTGATGTAAGCCCAGTGGATATTTAAAGCTTACAGAAGGCTGCATTTAGCTGCTGCTATGTCATTCCTGCAGTATTTCTGCAGGTGTTTTGGTCACTGCTATTATTTGTTATATATTTTATTATTTGTAATCAGCACAAATTATCTGTCCCCATATGATAAAATCCACCATCCCCCCTGATTATTTTTTTTTACAACTCGAGTACTGCCTGTGAGGAAGGTTTTTTGTTCCCTGTGGGAGTTTTTCTGTGTTTTTCTATTAAACTACGCCTCGTTTTGCCTAAAGTTTAACCCGGTTTGCTGTCGTGCGATTGGGTTCAGAGAGAACGACCCATGTGTAGACGTGTTAAAGAGGTAAAGGCACAGATTTGTTTTCTTTATTATTGTAATCTGTGCTTTAAATAAATCTGGCAATGTTTATTATAAAACAGACTGATTTATTGCTTGTGTAGTTGAAAAATACATGAGAACAGGACCTTGAAGAAAATAATCGCATATTAAATCGCAATCGCAATATTGAGGAAAAAAATCGCAATTAGATTATTTTCAAAAATCGTTCAGCCCTATCCTGATCTATGATGATCCTTGCATATTAATAAAGTTGCTGGTTTTACATGCAGCAACACCACCATGCTACCAGCAGAACATCTGCTTCTCCACCTGCCAACTGAAACAGGAAGTAGAAACACAAGATTGTGGTCTCCAAAATTGACTCAATTTTGGATGAGTCAAAATTGATATTCTGTTTCTAACCTTATGGCTAGTGTGAAAATGCAAATACTCTCAGATTCTGATCACAAATATACAATGGTGGAAGCAGAATCAGAACAATTGAGTTGAAACGGAACCACAACAGTGGATTTGGACATCGCTGTATCAGAAATAGAATGTCCACCTATGCTGCGGTCCGTGTTGGCACCATTTAGGTGAGCACTAGAATTTGTCCGGGATAATAGTCTCAAACTCAGAAACATTTTGAGCTCAGGATCAGAAGAACCGGTTGCTTTCGAAGGAACAGAGACTGCAGCGATGAGTTCGATGGTTTCAAGATCTACAACAACTTGGAGAAAATGTCTCCATTAAAGTCTGTCCCGGTACTCTAGCAGTGAGGCTTGTACCACAGTCTCATCATCAGCCTAGAGCTGCTGAAGCTCTGCCAGATGTGGCGGAGCAGAATTAGGGTTCTCCGAGACATACCTGTGTTGGTCTTCCTCTGTATCTTCTTGGAACCTCCAGATTTTGTGCTGAAAGCTACAGCTGCTGGTATTCTGTTTAGAGGTCTCCAGCTCTCAGCCTGCAAACACTGGGCACAAACACCATCACGTTAAGCCACCTTGGAACCTCCCAGACCCGGAAATGCCCACGGGTCCATTTCAGGAAACAGGTTCAACAAACTCAGAGTAAGCAAAGTGATCTTCCTGTTTTAATTAATTAGAACTGATCATATTAGAGTGTCAGATAAAATATAAACCAGACTAGAAAGAAGCTGCTGCAGCGAAAGAGAGGGTGTCGTCGTAGAAGACTGCAGAGCGAGTGAATGTGTAGACCAAGTAAAACATCTAATGACCGTTAATAATATCACTTGAATGATAGTTGCGTGCGCACACACCTGTGAGTTTAAAAAGGAAAGCATGTTCAGTCTCGACTTCATTCAGAAAACTAACAAGAGTGGACAAGTTGGCGTCATAGAGTGGACATGGTGGCTGAGTGAGCTCCGGTGGCATTTGTCAGTTTATATATCTTTGGACAATTATTTTTCAAAAGCTACGGATAACATGCCCAGAAACACGAAAAATTTGTTGAAGAAAAACCCTGCAAACGAGGGGGAGCCAAGTGCTGCATCATGGAGGTTAGCTCAGGCTCTATGGAACCAGGTATTATCCAAGCCCTGGACAGAATCACCCATAACCTGACTAAAGTAATCGACACCAAGATTTCCACTGTCCTTGAAGCCATTAAAGAACAGACCTCACATTTGGACGATGTAGAACATCTGAAATTGCGGCAAGATGGGATTGAGCAGGTATTTTTCTCCTCATTTACTTCAAGAAGTAGAGGAGTGGCAATTCTTGTGAGAAAGAATCTTCCTTTTTCAATGACAGAATGTGTTAAAGACAAAAGTGGTAGATATGTTACAATCAAGGGTGTCTTACAAGGTACCATTATTTCTATACTGAATATTTATTACCCCCCTGCTCACCCGTCGGATTTTATAACTAAAGTATGCCTAGATTTCTCAGAGATTCACTCAGATATTTCCATAGTGGGTGGAGACTACTTTTTTTTTTACCCGGGCTCTCCTTACACTCAGTTTTATCTTGTGTAATAGACAGCATTGTCCTTTCAGACCATGCCAATGTGGTGCTGGATCTCTCTCTTAAGGGTATAGGAAACCGAGTAAGATACTGGAGACTGAATACAACTATTTTAAAAAGGACTATACCTTTGTGTCCTATTTTGATGCTGAGTTTAGATATTTTCTGTCTATTAACTCAGTCAACGGATAACCCTGCCCTCCTATGGGAAACCATTAAGGCGTATACTAGCGGGGTTATTATTTCATTGTCAGCCAGCAAGCAGCAGGAGAAAATTAGGAAGAAAAATGTGTTAATGACTGAACTTAAAACAAAAGAAGGAACCTATGTTGATTCTCCGACTCCTGCTTTACTGTGAGAAATATCTGCAGTCAAATCAACCTTAGATAACCTCCTTACGCAAGAAGAGGAGACCAAACTTAAATTTACTATACAAAGATTTTATGAACATGGGAATAAACCTGGAAAATATTTAGCATACCTTACAAAAAACGATCTGAATCACAATCTATTGCAGATATCTGTGATACTGAGAATAATCGCATATATGACAATAAGTCCAAAAATGACACTTTCAAGTTTACATTTTATTGCAGACTGTATGCATCTGAACAGACCATGTGACGGATTTGACATAATGGAAAATTTCTTTTCTCAGCTTAGTTAGCCTACTATATCAATGGAGCAACAAACCAGTCTTAACGCTCCCATTTACAGAGACATATGTTTAATTATTCGTTTTTGCATAATAGATTACCTCAGACTCTAAAGCTTGGACAATGGTTCTGCGCTACACCAACACAGAGCACACGCCGCTGCCGTGACGCTGTTGTGACGCTGGCGTGAACCCTTCAGACTTCTCTGTCACTCCATTTCGCCGCGGTGCAGTACCCCCCGCGAGCGCTAGGGGATGTGTTCTTTTCCTGAATGGTTTATCCGACTTTTCCGGTCACAGTGAATCAAAGAGATAAGAACAACTATTGTGCAAAAAAACAAAATAAAATAAAAAACAAAAACACACACACATGAAGAAAAGAGCGCTGAAAGTTCACGACTGCTTCACGAACCGGAACCGGAAATGCGTTGCTACCAAGCGAACCAATCCCAGCCTTCTCGGTCTGCGTTGGGTCTGCAACCTCTCGATGTGTAGTTGCAATTTTTGGGAGGTGCATCAGGCACGGCGTGGCGTGCGCCGTGGCGTGCGCCGTGGCGTGCGCCGTGGCGTGCGCTGTGGGGTGCGCGGCGCTGCGCAACCTGCGGCGCACGCTCGGCATCAATTTAACGCGGAACCATAATCCAGCCTTAAGAGATGCAAATATTTCTCTCGTACAGAAAAAAGGGGAAATGCGCAGAGTCTTGTACCTCCTATAGACGGATAGCTCTTCTTAATATGGACCGGAAAATACTCTCAAAAAATCCTAGCTACTCGACTTGAAGACCTGCCTAAAATTATAAAATAATGATCAAACAGGTTTCATAAAAGGTCGTAACAATGTCAGGCGCCTTCTCAATGTAATTCAGGCTTTCCAGCAAAGAGATGCTGATGGACTTGTGCTTTCTCTAGATGCTGTGAAAGCCTTTTACCGGGTAGAATGGGCTTATTTATTTAGGGGGCACGGTGGTGCAGCTGGTAGTGCAGCGGTCTCACAGCAAGAAGGTCCTGGGTTCGATTCCCGCCGGGGGACGCTGTGGGTGCTGAAGTGCGTGTTAGTTCCCCCATGACTTCGGTGCCCACACCATGGGTGGGGTTGGAGGAAGGATCTTTCTGTGTGGAGTTTGTATGTTCTCCCCGTGTTCCCCTGGGTAGCTAGTGTGAGCTACCCTCACAAAAACATGCACACAGTCCTGGGCTATACAAGCCCCCTCTGGCCAACCGGGGCGCCAGATGGGATCCGGCCGGAATAACGTGATCCTTCCACGCGCTACGTCCGGCCGGAGAAGCCCCACCCTGTCTGGTGAAAAGATGCGGCCTGCTCACTCCTCAGGTTAAGGAGGAGACCTGAGCTCAGTGCAGGGCCCTCCCGGGGTTGGTAGAGGATGGCAATGCCCAGGACTGTCAGTAGGTAGGAGCACGGGGTGGTAAAAATGGGAAAAAAACCGGGATAAAAATATTTAAAAAAAAAAAAGAACGGGCTTATTTATTTTAAGCTTTAAACTAATTTGGTCTTGGGGATAATTTCATGAGGTGGGTCCAAATTCTGTATGACAGTCCTCAGGTGGCTATTTTGACTAATAGACTTAAATCAGACAGTTTTCCATTGTATAGAGGAACGAGGCAAGGCTGCCCCTTGTTGCCCCTTTTGTTGGCCATTGCCATCGAACCGTTGGCGGAGGCCGTAAGGATGGCACCTGCTATACGGGGTCTGCTAGTTGATTATGAACACAAGATAAGTCTATATGCAGATGTTTTGATATTTATTTCCAATCCAGACACGTCAATACCAGCTTTACTTAACATTATTGATCTATTTAGCATATTTTCTGGGTATAAAATTAATTTGACCAAGACTGAAGCCATGCCAATGGGGAGTCTTAATTTGATACCAGCTGCTTTACCATTTAAGTGGTCTCCTGCAGGTTTTGTATACTTAGGTATATTCATAACTCCTAAATTTAAGCAAATGTATAAAGCCAACTTTGTTCAAGGAAGGTGAGGCAAGATTTGGAGCGATGGAACTCTCTGCCTGTCTCCTGGCTAGGGCGTATATCCTTGGTTAAAATGAACATACTACTTCGATTGCTATACCCCGTCCAAATGATTCCGGTCATATTTTCAAATGGGGTGAGAAAAGACCTTAATGGATGGCTAAGTGCGTTCATATGGAGTAAGCGCAGACTAAAACTTAAGATGGCTACATTGCAGCTGCCAGGTTCTGTAGGGGGTCTAGACTTACCAAATATCAGAACATATCAGCTATGTACTCATATGAGGTATATTTATGACTGGGTCGTAAAAAACTCAAAAACTATTTGGTTGGGTGTCGAAGCTTCGCTTTCAAAGTATCCACTAAGGGATTTACTGTTTTAAGAAAATTAAAAATATCAGATTGAGTTGTAATAACCCGGTTAGGCTTAATACACTTAAGGCCTGAAATTATTGTGTCGACTTGAAGGAAAGTCAAAGTCAACATCTGTTTTCTCCCCTATTGTGAGTAATCCTGATTTCCAGCCTGGGATGGTGGATATTGGCTTTAAACAGTGGGGTGATAATGGTGTTCATAGACTGAGGGACTTACTCTCTGATAATATGGTTATAACATTTGAACAAATGATAGAGAGATATTCTATCCCCAGACATGACTCCTTTCGTTATTTACAGATAAGGCATTATATCTTGCACAGTACTACGTTAGTTGAGAACCATGAAAGCTCTCCCGTTGAGAAATTATTATTTTTAACAGGAAGAGATATATCTGTAAGCCTATTTTATAAAGCTCTGTATTTCACCCCCAGCCCCGGTTGGGCTGGACAAGCTTAAAGCCTCATGGGAGAAGGAGCTAAACATCATCATTGATGATGAAAAATGGAAGGATGTATGGAGACATGCTAAATCAATTTCAGTTTGCAATCGCACATACAGTTAAAAATTATACACGGAATGCACATATCCCCCAACCGTAGACATCAGATGTAGAGCCTGATGTCTCTAGTATCATGTTGCAGGGATTTTCTTGACTGGTCATACTGTACATTTATACTGTAACCCAGAGTATTATTTATATGGATCTGAGCTGGGGGGTTTTTTTGGTTCTGTTTGTTTGCTTGCCTGTTTTGCTTGTTATTTCTGTAGATCATATTATATACCCATTCTTTACTTCGTTAGCCTCATAGCATAATTGCCTAAGTTGTATTTGAATGCCTTAGAATTAGGCAACTATGCTATGAGGCTAACGACTTGTAAAAGTGAAAAATTTATAAAATATTGTTTAAAAAAAAAAGAAAACTAACAAATAGCTAATACATTAAAAACAACTTTTGAGTTACTCATTTACATTTTATGATCGATTGGTTAAATTGAACTGATTTTAGTTTGATGAAGGGGAGGAGACAGGAAGTAACTTGGGTTTGTTGAAGTAAACCTGCTCCTGACCAGGTTTACTTCAGAGTCAGTTACTATGGTAACAGACTCAGTTACTTTGCTTTCTGAAAGTGGCTCAACTGACCCATCTTGCTCAGGGTTAAGTAACCTTGCTTTGTGAAATGGAAAACTCAGTTTCCCTGGATTCAGGTTCAACATACTCAGAACTTCTACAGAACCTGGGTTGTGAAACGGACCCCTGCACAACCAAGCTACCATCACCGTACGGTCCGTACGACCGTCCGGCATCCATTAACCAGCATGCAGGGTTGTTCACTTTAATCCCGACTTCCAACCGAGTCAACACCACAGACTGTATGAAAGAAATGTAACAAAGTAACGATGGGAGAGAAGTGAGTGGCCAGCGAGAGAGTGGACAAGAGAAAATCTGAGTTGTAAACCGCCAAAACCGCCAAGCCTCTAGGGAGAAACTGAAAAACTTCCATTTGTGACGTTTATCAGTTTTTAAAGGGCCTTCTGGGGCCTCCCAAAGGCTGCAGCAGGTAGATCCCAGTAAAGGCTGCAGCAGGTAGATCCCACTAAAGGCTGCAGCAAGTAGATCTAAAGGCTGCAGCAGGTAGATCCCACTAAAGGCTGCAGCAGGTAGATCTAAAGGCTGCAGCAGGTAGATCCCACTAAATGCTGCAGCAGGTAGATCTAAAGGCTGCAGCAGGTAGATCTAAAGGCTGCAGCAGGTAGATCCCAGTAAAGGCTGCAGCAGGTAGATCCCAGTAAAGGCTGCAGCAGGTAGATCCCACTAAAGGCTGCAGCAGGTAGATCCCACTAAAGGCTGCAGCAGGTAGATCCCACTAAAGGCTGCAGCAGGTAGATCCCACTAAAGGCTGCAGCAGGTAGATCCCACTAAACTTTAGTGGGATCTACCTGCTGCAGCCTTTAGTGGGATAAGGGTTGCAACAGGTAGATCCCACTAAAGCAGGGGTGTCCAAAGTCGGTCCTCGAGGGCCGCAGTCCTGCATGTTTTAGTTGCTTCCCTCCATCAACACACCTGATTCTAATTAACGGTCGTCACCACCTTGTCATCAAGTTTGGATAGTTCTGTTGATGACCAAGCTCCTTGTATCACGGTTTGATAAAAAAAAGGGACACATCTAAAACATGCAGGACACCGGCCCTCGAGGACCGACTTTGGACACCCCTGCACTAAAGGCTGCAGCAGGTAGATCTAAAGACTGCAGCAGGTAGATCCCAGTAAAGACTGCAGCAGGTAGATCCCAGTAAAGGCTGCAGCAGGTAGATCCCAGTAAAGGCTGCAGCAGGTAGATCCCAGTAAAGGCTGCAGCAGGTAGATCTAAAGGCTGCAGCAGGTAGATCCCACTAAAGCAGGGGTCACCAATCCTGGTCCTCGAGGGCCGGTGTCCTGCATGTTTCGCTGCTTCATTGCACCGTGATAAAAGTGACTGTGTCGTTAAGAGAATTGTGCAGACCTGAATGACAAGCTGATGAAGATGATTAATTAGAATCAGGTGTGTTAAAGCAGAGAAAACTCTAAAACATGCAGGACACCGGCCCTCGAGGACCAGGATCGGTGACCCCTGCACTAAAGGCTTCCAACCCTGAGGCTGCACAGCTCCGGAAGAACATGGTGTTCTTTCAGCTCAGAGGTTTCAATTATGAAGGAACGCATGAAGAGGAAAAAGTGAAGCTTCATTGCAAGTTTAGACCAGTTCGGCCTGGTTTGGTCTGGAAGCTCTGGGCTCCAAGAGACGAAGAGGACAGGTAGTAAAAGATGAGTATAGATGAGTTACCTGGACGAAGCTCAGCCGTCCCATCCTCAGCAGAGAGGCCGCCATCCCTGCAGCTGTCAACAAACAAACAAACACAAACCATGCGCAGTTTCAGTAAACAAGCAATAAAAGAACCGAATGACACGCCCAAAAGATCCCTGGGGTGCACGTGAATAAGGGTGGACATTACCTGTGTGAATACCAGTGACCGGAGCTGCGTTCTGTAAGATGCTGCACCGTCTACTTTATGTAACGACAGCCACGCCCCCTCGCAGCTGAAGTCAGTTTGCGGTTGGATACTAGACACACGCTCACTATTTACTATATTTTAAGGGTAAAAGTAATTTTCAAACTAAGTGACCCAGTGAGATCAAACCTAAGACGAATTGTAGAACTACAACAGACAAATGGTTTACCTGGTTTTCTTATATCTAAGGAGTTTATATATTTATGATAATAATATTGCGGATAAATGTTGAATTTTTAAATTCATTTTCATGTAGCATTCTCAATACCTTGCAGACCACGTGACAAGTAACGATAGTGAGTCTTAAACCGGGCAGACACTGTGCGATTATCGACTCGTTTTGAGCCGATTTTCCAGTCGTGCGACTATTTTTTGGATCGGGCCGGATTTCGGCCCAATCGTTGGTCGTGCCTCGTGCAGTAAATGTGGGGTAACGACGAGAGAGTAACACCTCACGACGAGAGATTAACACCTCACGACGAGAGAGTAACACCTCACGACGAGAGAGTAACAGCTCACGACGAGAGATTAACACCTCACGACGAGAGAGTAACACCTCACGACGACCTCCCGATCACGAATCGTGTGCTCGCAAGAAAATCAAACGTGTTTGAAATCCTGGTCGCTCCTCGTGAAGGAATCACACAGTTGAAGCAGCTACGACCCGATTGGACTCATCCTTTCACAGAGAGCATGCGCAATCTCTGATGTCACGTCAAAAACTATTATTTGTAGTTTAAAGTGTTGCAAATTCACATTACAAATCATGTTTTAATAGCAGAAAAAAAGCAGCATTTCCCACGTCTGCCAGCCAATTCCTTGTCCAATCACGGTGTTGTCTAATCTTTTTTCATTTATTGCCACACAGAATGGCACAAATTGCTAATGATTTCCGCGTTACACCAACGCAGAACCTACAGCCTGGTTGGTATGGTTCTGCGTCAAATCGATGCCGAGCCTACGCCGTCACCGTGACGCCGTCGTGAACCTGCAGACTTCTCCGTCACTCCATTTCGCTGCGGTGCAATACCCCCGCGACCGCTAATTCACAATCTTTTCCTGAATGGTTTATCCGACTTTTCCGGTCACAGTGAATGAAAGAGATAAGGACAACTATTGTGCAAAAAACCAAAACAAAAAAAAAACGCAGAACCATAATTCAGGTTTAAGGCAGCGTGTTTGTTTTTGCTGAGCATCTTCGGTGTCTCCCACTTCGGGGTTCCTCCTCTTCCACTTCTTTTTGACGTTGCAGTTCCAGTAACAAAAGTCCGACGTGAGGATTATGAACGTATAGTGTGAGCAGACGGATCGCATCCGAGCATCGGGTCGTACAGTGTGAGACCATAAATCGTGGGCTGAGAACTTTTGAACTCAGCGATCTAGTCGTGCAGTGTGAGATGGGGCTGAATCAAACGATTTAAAATATTGCACAGTGTATGCCCAGTTTAAACCATGTGTAGTCTATTCCACTCATCCGGGTATCCGATTTCCTACCTAAAGTTTTAAGTGGAACGCCTCCTCAGAAACTTATTACTTATCCCCCATATCAGAGTACCACATCTACCAATGTGGTACTCTAGATGCATTTCCATAACATTTTTGAGCAATTTATTTTCAATAAATGTAGCACTGCAGGGATCGATGTTTCCATTTAATGGTGTTTTTTGAATAAGCGTAATTCTTGTAACTCTCTGTATCACATCCTGCAAACAGCTCTTCAAAACAAAGAAAAGAAAATCTAGATGTTGAAGAAAATGGACTAAAACATCTTAAGTCTAAGACCAGTTATTAAGATGGCCGTTTCCGCTGTTGAGCTAATAGCTAAAAGAAGACGAGGCAGCAGATGATTATTTAGATGATCATTTAGAGGTAAAGTCCTTATGTAATGCAGTAATAATGATTATCTAGTGTTAATATATAAATGAAGCCAAAAACAGCCGGAAACTAGATGCTAATGATTTTAGATTGACAGACTATGTCACATCGAGCGCTGCCAAAGACCTGACATTTTCCATGATACCTTTGTTCATATGTGGATTATTGAATAGCTAGAAAAACCCCTTCCTGAAAGTATCAAAAAGGTGTATTCAATAGGTGGAGAGTTTTTTTTGAAAGAGTGCGGTTTCCATTACAGGATTTTTTTTTTCAATATTTGGTTTTGCACAAATCCAGGGGTGATGGAAATGTGCCTACTGAAAGAACAGAACAGTGTTTACACTGGTATTTATTTAACTTTGAGAAGTGGAATTCTGAAGACAACAATTTTCAATGAATTTTATTTCAGTGAATTTAATTCTATTCTATTTTAAACTTAAAAAAAAATATATATTTTTCTTCATTGAACCTTAAAAATAACGAATGGGTTTTCGAACATCCAACCTGAAACTAACTTCGCCGCCTCTACGCCTCCTGATCATCGACATAAATACGTATCCGCCCCATCGAGCGCTAAGCCGTACGTCAACGTCGCCGCCATATTGGATGTGGCAAGATTGCGCTGTAAACTAACAAACAAAACAAACTAACAAAACATATTTTACATTTTCAAGTAACAAAATAACATATTTGAATAATTTTCAGACAATACAATAACATTTGAACCATTTTTCAGACAACAAAGTAACATTTGAACCATTTTTCAGACAATAAAATAACATGATTTGTTGATACTGTTACGAGTATATTAGTGCGTGTGTGAATGAATACATGAGACGTAAAACGTAAATTTCTTTGTAGAAAGGCGCTTTATGAAAATAAGTCAATTTACTTGTATTAGTTTACAGCGCAGTCTTGCCCCATCCAATATGGCGGCGACGTTGACGTACGGCTCAGCGCTCGATGGGGCGTCTACGTTTATATGTCTATGCTCCTGATCCCCAGCAGGGGGCGGGGCGTCTTCTGCGTCCTGTGACGTCATCTGAAGCGGACATATTCGGGTTTGTCCGCGTGGGCTCCTGTCTCGGGTCGTGATGTCTGTCGTGGGTTTCAGCGGAGAGTGGATTCTCTCCACGCGAGGCAGCAGACTGGTGGCGGTGCACATCAAAGAGTCCAACAGGTCTGAGCCGCCGTGCACATCAAACAGTCCAGGTCTGAGCCGCTCCTGACGGGGACGTGCATGTTAAGATGTTCCTGTTTGCAGGTGGGTCACGTGGTGTCAGCCCGCGGCTCACCTGCCCTGCAGGTACATGCGTCAGTATATGGTGCATGTGTCAGTGTATGGTGCATGTGTCAGTGTATGGTGCATGTGTCAGTATATGGTACATGTGTCAGTATATGGTGGTACATGTGTCAGTATATGGTGGTACATGTGTCAGTATATGGTGGTACATGTGTCAGTATATGGTGGTACATGTGTCAGTATATGGTGGTACATGTGTCAGTATATGGTGGTACATGTGTCAGTATATGGTGGTACATGTGTCAGTATATGGTGGTACATGTGTCAGTATATGGTGGTACATGTGTCAGTATATGGTGGTACATGTGTCAGTATATGGTGCATGTATCAGTACATGGTACATGTGTCAGTATATGGTACATGTGTCAGTATATGGTACATGTATCAGTACATGGTACATGCGTCAGTATATGGTACATGTGTCAGTATATGGTGCATGTGTCAGTATATGGTGCATGTGTCATGGTACATGTATCAGTATATGGTACATGTGTCAGTATATGGTACATGTGTCAGTATATGGTACATGTGATGTGTCAGTATATGGTACATGTGATGTGTCAGTATATGGTGCATGTGTCAGTATATGGTGCATGTGTCAGTATATGGTGCATGTGTCAGTATATGGTACATGTGTCAGTATATGGTGCATGTGTCAGTATATGGTGCATGTGTCAGTATATGGTGCACGTGTCAGTATATGGTACACGTGTCAGTATATGGTACACGTGTCAGTATATGGTACACGTGTCAGTATATGGTACACGTGTCAGTATATGGTACACGTGTCAGTATATGGTACACGTGTCAGTATATGGTACACGTGTCAGTATATGGTACACGTGTCAGTATATGGTACACGTGTCAGTATATGGTACACGTGTCAGTATATGGTACACGTGTCAGTATATGGTACACGTGTCAGTATATGGTGCATGTGTCAGTATATGGTGCATGTGACAGTATATGGTGCATGTGTCGGTATATGGTGCATGTGTCGGTATATGGTGCATGTGTCGGTATATGGTGCATGTGTCGGTATATGGTGCATGTGTCGGTATATGGTGCATGTGTCGGTATATGGTGCATGTGTCGGTATATGGTGCATGTGTCGGTATATGGTGCATGTGTCGGTATATGGTGCATGTGTCGGTATATGGTGCATGTGTCGGTATATGGTGCATGTGTCGGTATATGGTGCATGTGTTGGTATATGGTGCATGTGTGTGCATGTGTCGGTATATGGTGCATGTGTCGGTATATGGTGCATGTGTCGGTATATGGTACATGTGTCGGTATATGGTACATGTGTCGGTATATGGTACATGTGTCGGTATATGGTACATGTGTCGGTATATGGTACATGTGTCGGTATATGGTACATGTGTCGATATATGGTACATGTGTCTGTATCATGGTACATGTATCATGGTACATGTGTCAGTATATGGTACATGTGTCATGGTACATGTGTCAGTATATGGTACATGTGTCAGTATATGGTACATGTGTCATGGTACATGTGTCGGTATATGGTACATGTGTCGGTATATGGTACATGTGTCAGTATATGGTGGTACATGTGTCAGTATATGGTGGTACATGTGTCAGTATATGGTGGTACATGTGTCAGTATATGGTGGTACATGTGTCAGTATATGGTGGTACATGTGTCAGTATATGGTGGTACATGTGTCAGTATATGGTGCATGTATCAGTACATGGTACATGTGTCAGTATATGGTACATGCGTCAGTATATGGTGCATGTGTCAGTATATGGTGCATGTGTCAGTATATGGTGCATGTGTCAGTATATGGTGCATGTGTCAGTATATGGTGCATGTGTCAGTATATGGTGCATGTGTCGGTATATGGTGCATGTGTCGGTATATGGTGCATGTGTCGGTATATGGTGCATGTGTCGGTATATGGTGCATGTGTCGGTATATGGTGCATGTGTCGGTATATGGTGCATGTGTCGGTATATGGTGCATGTGTGTGCATGTGTCGGTATATGGTGCATGTGTCGGTATATGGTGCATGTGTCGGTATATGGTACATGTGTCGGTATATGGTACATGTGTCGGTATATGGTACATGTGTCGGTATATGGTACATGTGTCGGTATATGGTACATGTGTCGGTATATGGTACATGTGTCGGTATATGGTACATGTGTCGATATATGGTACATGTGTCTGTATCATGGTACATGTATCATGGTACATGTATCATGGTACATGTGTCAGTATATGGTACATGTGTCATGGTACATGTGTCAGTATATGGTACATGTGTCATGGTACATGTGTCAGTATATGGTACATGTGTCATGGTACATGTGTCAGTATATGGTACATGTGTCAGTATATGGTGGTACATGTGTCAGTATATGGTGGTACATGTGTCAGTATATGGTGGTACATGTGTCAGTATATGGTGGTACATGTGTCAGTATATGGTGGTACATGTGTCAGTATATGGTGGTACATGTGTCAGTATATGGTGGTACATGTGTCAGTATATGGTGGTACATGTGTCAGTATATGGTGGTACATGTGTCAGTATATGGTGGTACATGTGTCAGTATATGGTGGTACATGTGTCAGTATATGGTGGTACATGTGTCAGTACATGGTACATGTGTCAGTATATGGTACATGTGTCAGTATATGGTACATGTATCAGTACATGGTACATGCGTCAGTATATGGTACATGCGTCAGTATATGGTGCATGTGTCATGGTACATGTATCAGTATATGGTACATGTGTCAGTATATGGTGCATGTGTCAGTATATGGTGCATGTGTCAGTATATGGTGCATGTGTCAGTATATGGTGCATGTGTCAGTATATGGTGCATGTGTCAGTATATGGTACATGTGTCAGTATATGGTGCATGTGTCAGTATATGGTGCATGTGTCAGTATATGGTACATGTGTCAGTATATGGTACATGTGTCAGTATATGGTACATGTGTCAGTATATGGTACATGTGTCAGTATATGGTACATGTGTCAGTATATGGTACATGTGTCAGTATATGGTACATGTGTCAGTATATGGTACATGTGTCAGTATATGGTACATGTGTCAGTATATGGTACATGTGTCAGTATATGGTACATGTGTCATGGTACACGTGTCAGTATATGGTACACGTGTCAGTATATGGTACACGTGTCAGTATATGGTACACGTGTCAGTATATGGTACACGTGTCAGTATATGGTACATGTGTCATGGTACATGTGTCAGTATATGGTGCATGTGTCATGGTACATGTGTCAGTATATGGTGCATGTGTCAGTATATGGTGCATGTGTCAGTATATGGTGCATGTGTCAGTATATGGTACATGTGTCAGTATATGGTACATGTGTCAGTATATGGTACATGTGTCAGTATATGGTACATGTGTCAGTATATGGTGCATGTGTCAGTATATGGTGCATGTGTCAGTATATGGTGCATGTGTCAGTATATGGTGCATGTGTCAGTATATGGTACATGTGTCAGTATATGGTACATGTGTCAGTATATGGTACATGTGTCAGTATATGGTACACGTGTCATGGTACACGTGTCAGTATATGGTACATGTGTCAGTATATGGTACACGTGTCAGTATATGGTACATGTGTCATGGTACATGTGTCAGTATATGGTGCATGTGTCAGTATATGGTGCATGTGTCAGTATATGGTACATGTGACAGTATATGGTACATGTGTCGGTATATGGTACATGTGTCGGTATATGGTACATGTGTCGGTATATGGTGCATGTGTCGGTATATGGTGCATGTGTCGGTATATGGTGCATGTGTCGGTATATGGTACATGTGTCGGTATATGGTACATGTGTCGGTATATGGTACATGTGTCGGTATATGGTACATGTGTCGGTATATGGTACATGTGTCATGGTACATGTGTCAGTATATGGTACATGTGTCAGTATATGGTACATGTGTCAGTATATGGTACATGTGTCATGGTACATGTGTCAGTATATGGTACATGTGTCATGGTACATGTGTCAGTATATGGTACATGTGTCATGGTACATGTGTCAGTATATGGTACATGTGTCATGGTACATGTGTCAGTATATGGTACATGTGTCAGTATATGGTACATGTGTCAGTATATGGTACGTGTGTCAGTATATGGTGCATGTGTCAGTATATGGTACATGTATCATGGTACATGTGCCAGTATATGGTGCATGTGTCAGTATATGGTACATGTGTCAGTATATGGTACATGTGTCTGTATCATGGTACATGTGTCAGTATATGGTACATGTGTCAGTATATGGTACATGTGTCAGTATATGGTACATGTGTCGGTATATGGTACATGTGTCGGTATATGGTACATGTGTCGGTATATGGTACATGAGTCTGTATCATGGTACATGTATCATGGTACATGTGTCAGTATATGGTACATGTGTCATGGTACATGTATCAGTATATGGTACACGTGTCAGTATATGGTACATGTGTCATGGTACATGTGTCAGTATATGGTACATGTGTCTGTATCATGGTACATGTATCATGGTACATGTGTCAGTATATGGTGCATGTGTCAGTATATGGTACATGTGTCATGGTACATGTATCAGTATATGGTACACGTGTCAGTATATGGTACATGTGTCATGGTACATGTGTCAGTATATGGTACATGTGTCAGTATATGGTACATGTGTCTGTATCATGGTACATGTATCATGGTACATGTGTCAGTATATGGTGCACGTGTCAGTATATGGTACATGTGTCATGGTACATGTATCAGTATATGGTACACGTGTCAGTATATGGTACATGTGTCATGGTACATGTGTCAGTATATGGTACATGTGTCATGGTACATGTGTCATGGTACATGTGTCAGTATATGGTACATGTGTCAGTATATGGTACATGTGTCAGTATATGGTACACGTGTCAGTATATGGTACATGTGTCATGGTACATGTGTCAGTATATGGTACATGTGTCAGTATATGGTACATGTGTCAGTATATGGTACACGTGTCAGTATATGGTACACGTGTCAGTATATGGTACACGTGTCAGTATATGGTACACGTGTCAGTATATGGTACACGTGTCAGTATATGGTACACGTGTCAGTATATGGTACACGTGTCAGTATATGGTACACGTGTCAGTATATGGTACACGTGTCAGTATATGGTACATGTGTCAGTATATGGTACATGTGTCAGTATATGGTACATGTGTCAGTATATGGTACATGTGTCAGTATATGGTGCATGTGTCAGTATATGGTACATGTGTCATGGTACATGTATCAGTATATGGTACACGTGTCAGTATATGGTACATGTGTCATGGTACATGTGTCGGTATATGGTACATGTGTCGGTATATGGTGCATGTGTCGGTATATGGTGCATGTGTCGGTATATGGTGCATGTGTCGGTATATGGTACATGTGTCGGTATATGGTACATGTGTCGGTATATGGTACATGTGTCGGTATATGGTACATGTGTCGGTATATGGTACATGTGTCATGGTACATGTGTCAGTATATGGTACATGTGTCAGTATATGGTACATGTGTCAGTATATGGTACATGTGTCAGTATATGGTGCATGTGTCAGTATATGGTACATGTGTCATGGTACATGTATCAGTATATGGTACACGTGTCAGTATATGGTACATGTGTCATGGTACATGTGTCAGTATATGGTACATGTGTCAGTATATGGTACATGTGTCAGTATATGGTACATGTGTCAGTATATGGTACATGTGTCAGTATATGGTACATGTGTCATGGTACATGTGTCAGTATATGGTGCATGTGTCAGTATATGGTGCATGTGTCAGTATATGGTGCACGTGTCAGTATATGGTGCATGTGTCAGTATATGGTGCATGTGTCAGTATATGGTGCATGTGTCAGTATAGTTCTGGGTTAGGGTTAGGGTTAGTTCTGGGTCTCAGGGTTCAGAGTTGGTACCGGCCACTCTAGCGTTGCCACCTTTCAGGAATAGAAATAATTGACGCCCCGATTTCAGCAGCGCAGGCGCCAAAAAAAAAGGGAACATCCCCAAAACTTCTAAACTGCATAGAAATGTGTTTATTTTATATGAAAAAACAAAATGCTTTGATTTAAAGTTTAAAGTGCCTTAATAGCATTGAACTTACATGACTGTGCAGACAGCCAACCATACTAGCAACTGAAATAGCCTTGTGGCAGGGTGGAGGTGCAGCCACTCAGGTTGATTGGGGACAGGTGGGCCCCATCAACCTCTCCACCCTGCCTGCCTTCATAAGGCATGGCTGCACAGCAGCAAGAGGGCTGCTGTTGGAGAAGGTGCTTGTGCACGTGTGGGTGTTCGGATCTGGCGAATAAAGAGTTCTTGCACAAAACCCCGTGTCCTCTCTGTTCTGTCGGTCGGGCCCCGTAGCGCTCGCCTTGCTACAAGCCTCCTATGCTATGTATGTCCACATCAACCAAGATGTAGAATATAGATACAGGTGAAGGTTGGAAAATTAGAATATGGTGTAAAAGTTAATTTATTTAAATAATTCAACTTAAAAGGCGTCGCGAAACAAATGCATTACATAATCTCATTACATGCAAAGCAAGATGTTAAACCTTTATTTGTTATAATTTTGATGATTGTTTATTGATTGCATAAAATATTCTAATTTTTTATTTGAGGTTTTCATAAACTGTGAGTCATAATCATCAAAATTATAACAAAGGCTTGAAATATCTCACTTTGAATGTAGTGGGAAATAATATATTTGTTTCACCTTTAGTTGAATTTACTACGAATGAAGTTTTGCAATATATTCAAATTTTCCAACCTTCACCTGTATATTATGACATCAATAAATAAGAGCATAATATATGTCCGTATTGGTTCAATACGGAACGCAACTTTTAATTCCCAATTACGGAACAATTCCGTATTTCATGGGACGGGTGGCGAGCCTAGTCCACTCTGAGTTGCCGCGAGTGATTCACCATGGCAACGCAGAGTAAACAGGTGATCTGCGTATTTGAGTTTCTAGAACTGAACACATCAATACAATCATATAAAATGTGAGAATATATTCAGACTAAAATGCAACAAGGCTGCTACAGTGAAGGACAGCAGCGAGTGAATGCGTAGAAGAATTAAAATGTGGTGGTGCCAGGTCACAGCTCATTTCATCTCCATCATTAAGAGGCTTCAAATGCCATCTCCAGAAACCTCTAAAACCAGATTCAGACTCATGCTGAGACTCGCCCAGACAGGACTGGACCAGACTAGACTGGACCAGACTAGACCAGACAATGATGTGGTTTCAGTGTTGTTCCGGTGTCATCACCCCATTTCCTGGATTTCATTCCAGAGAACCGTACGTGTTTGAATGCAGCAGCGCCGACAAGAAGCCAAAGCCCACCAAGGCCGAAAACGACAGGTACGAACTGGTTCACTGGTTCTGGAAGGATCCCAAAACTCTTGGATCTCCTCTGAGTGGTCTCTGCTTTGTCTCCAGTGATGGTGGTTCCTCTGAGGAGGCAGGAAGTGACAACATCCTGGCCCTGGTGGTGTCGCCTTCTGGGAAACTGGTGGCGCTGACGGACGACAACAAGAGGCTGCTGGTGTTCCAGCGAGATCCGTGGCGCTGCATCAGCACCAGGTAGGACCAGCCAGCTCTCCCCCAATCACAGGACCAGGTAGGACCAGCCAGCTCTCCCCCAATCACAGGACCAGGTAGGACCAGCCAGCTCTCCCCCAATCACAGGACCAGGTAGGACCAGCCAGCTCTCCCCCAATCACAGGATCAGGTAGGACCAGCCAGCTCTCCCCCAATCACAGGATCAGGTAGGACCAGCCAGCTCTCCCCCAATCACAGGATCAGGTAGGACCAGCCAGCTCTCCCCCAATCACAGGACCAGGTAGTGTGTGTGTGTGTGTGTGTGTGTGTGTGTGTGTGTGTGTGTGTGTGTGTGTGTGTGTGTGTGTGTGTGTGTGTGTGTGTGTGTGTGTGTGTGTGTGTGTGTGTGTGTGTGTGTGTGTGTGTGTGTGTGTGTGTGTGTGTGTGTGTGTGTGTGTGTGTGTGTGTGTGTGTGTGTGTGTGTGTGTGTGTGTGTGTGTGTGAGTGATGGGGGACTGGTTGTCATGGGCTCACCCACGCCACCGGGGTTACCTCATTGTGGTGAAGATAGTGCTACTGGGGAAGCGGACCTCCTTTGGCACTTAAATATCTCCTTGCGCAGGTACCCACTTTCTGACCATGGTGAACAGTACCTGGACTTACATCCGGTTGAAGTCTGACGGCGATGGGGTTCCTGGCGACGGGAGCAGGTGCGAATGAACTGGAAGCTCTTAGCTAGAACCCTGCACGGCAGCAGCACAGGGTATAGGTCGCTAGCAGCTCGGCTGAGTGGAAGCTGTTTTCGGCAGACCCCTGTGTGTTTGAGCAGCCCTATTTAGGGACGGCACTGCTCACCTCAATTCAGGAAGGGCCTAGAAAAGGTGGCCTAAAAATTGCCCACTCAATCTCGCCTGGATAGGTTACCGCGCCTATCAGGCCTTTCCACTCCTTCGGTCGAAATAAAAATAGGAATCCATGCAGCTTGAAACTGGCAACATGGAATGTAAGGACTCTCCTGGACTCTTATGGCAGATCTGATAGACCTCACAGGAGAACTGCCTTGGTTGCTGCAGAGCTGAGTCGTTACAACATCAACATTGCAGCTCTGAGTGAGACCAGGATCCTGGATGAAGGCTCTCTAACAGAGGAAGGTATGGGCTACACTTTCTTCTGGAAAGGCTACCCCTCAGTGGGACAGCATCTGCATGGTGTAGGACTAGCCATCAAAAACACACTACTGCCAAGACTCACAGAAACACCCGTCAGCATCAGTGAGAGACTCATGACCCTCCGTATCCCCCTGGCTAGGAATCGCTTTGCTACACTTCTGAGTGCTTATGCACAGACCCTGGCATCCGAGAGTGAAGTCAAGGATTCCTTTTACCAGTCACTTGACGAGGCTCTTTGCCGGATCCCCAAGAATGACAAGATTTTCTTGCTTGGGGATTTTAATGCCCGAGTGGGACAGAACAGCAGGATATGGAGTGGAGTACTTGGCAGGCATGGAGTCGGCCAGGCTAACGCAAATGGGATGAGATTGCTTACTCTCTGCTCTGAGCATAACCTGACCATAACCAACACCGTCTTCCAGCAGAAGGCTAAATACAAGACATCATGGATGCACCCCCGTTCCAAACATTGGCACCTGATAGATTTTATCATAGTGAGGCGTAGTGACATCAAAGACATCCTCATCACCTGTGCCATGAGAGGTGCAGAGTGCTGGACAGACCATCGTCTGATTGTGGCCAATGTCCACATGCAAGTGCGCCCCCCCTTGCAGCTGCGAGGACCCAAAAGGAAGAAGGTAGACTGCACCCGCCTCAAACCCTGATGCAAGAAATGACTTTCGTCGCTCCCTGGCTGAGAAGCTAGGGGGGATGGAGTCTTTCTTGAACTCATCTGAGAACACCATGGACCAGAACTGGAACTCTATTAGCTTGGCTCTCTATGAGGCAGCAGCCCAAACAATCGGCTATAAGAGCAAGAATCATCTAGACTGGTTTGATGACAACTGGGACACCATCCATGTCCTGCTGAAGGATATGCACAAAGCACACAGGGCAACCCTAGAGAACCCTTCATCCAGTAGCAACAGGCAGAAATGGCAGAGAGCTCGTGGAGAAGTGCAAAGGGCTGTTAGGAGCATGCAGAATGAGTGGTGGAGAAAAAAAGCACATGAAATCCAGACCTTTGCCGATTAAAAATGACAAGCCCAACAAACTGCATCACTCCCCTGAAGACAGCAGACGGTCTGACAATCTTGAAGGACCAGCCGAGCATCCTGATGAGATGGGCAGAACTCTTTGGCACCCTGCTGAATCAGGAATCTGATGCAGCCCCCACCGTTCTGGATGAACTGCCTACATTTCCTCCTATGCACAATTTGGACCAGCCCCCAACCTTCCTGGAGGTCCGATCAGCTATCCGTTCCCTCAAAAACAACAAATCCCCCGGTAATGACAACATCCCGGCTGAACTGCTGAAGCAAGGAGGGCACCTCTGTACAAGAGCATTACACGATACATCACCAAGTTCTGGGCTGAAGAGAACGTCCCACAACAAACGAGAGACGCCAATGTTGTCACTATTTATAAGAATAAGGGTGACAAGGCTGTCTGTGGCAACAGTAGGGGAATTTCACTCCTTGCTGTTGCCGGCAAAGTCCTGGCAAAGGTGATGCTCCAGAGGTTGATAAAGAACATCACTGAGTCGATACTGCCTGAATCACAGTGCAGGTTTAGAAAGAGTAGGAGCACAGTGGACATGATTTTCACAGCTAGACAGCTGCAGGAAAAGTTCAGGGAACAACATCAGGACCCTATTCATGGCCTTTGTCGACCTCTCCAAAGCTTTCGACACTGTTCAGAGAGAACTTCTAAGGGGGGGAGTCCTCAGGTTTGGCTGTCCCAAAAAGTTTGTTAACATCCTCCGTCAGTTCCATGAGGGAATGACTGCTCGAGTGACCATAGGAGGTCAAGAGTCTGCCCCCTTCCCGGTACATACAGGAGTAAGGCAGGGGTGTGTACTGGCACCAGTGCTTTTTTAACATCTTCCTGTTATGTGTTACCCAGCTTCTCCACAAGGTGATTGAGGACAACAGCGGTGTGGCAGTGGACTTTCGCCTAGATGGCAACCTCTTTAATAATAGGAGGCTTCAGGCTACCACCAAACTGCAGAGGGAGAGAGGCATTGAGCTGCAGTATGCAGATGACTGTGCGCTGGTATCTCACAGACCACAAGACCTCCAGTCCGTTCTTGCTGCTGCGGTGAGAGCGTACAGCAGGATGGCACTGACCGTCAACACCAGCAAGACGGAGGTAGTGTGCCAGTGGAGTTCCAACAAGCCATCTACACCACCTATCTTCACTGTTTCTGGAGAAGAACTAGCAAGTGTTCCATCCTTCAGATACCTGGGGAGCATTCTTTCTGAAGACAACACTGTTGATAGTGAAGTCCAGAACAGGATCAAGCAGGCAGCGGCTGCTTTTGGGAGACTCAGGCGTCGGGGGTTCCAAAACAAGAACCTCCATCTTCGTACAAAGGTCTCTGTCTATCAAGCCATATGCCTCACTTACCCTCCTGTACAGCTGTGAAGCCTGGGTAACCTACAGCCGCCACATCAAGGCCCTAGAACAGTTTCACATACGCTGCCTTCAGCGCATCCTGGGGATTACGCGGGTGTGCCTCATTCCGAAATACTCTCAAAAACCAACTGTAGGAGTATTGAGGCCACCATCACCCAGCACCAACTACAATGGCTGGGCCACGTAGTAAGGATGCCCTCAGACCGCCTGCCTCGCAAAGTGCTATACGGCCAGCTACACCATGGTCGTCGGTCAGCTGGAGGGCAGAAGAAGTGTTATAAAGACCAGCTGAAGACTGCATTAAGGAAGTGTAGAATCAGACCTGAGGCCCTGGAAGGTGTGGCTGCTGATCGTAACACCTGGCGTCAGCTGTGCCAGGATGGCACTCGCCTGCTGGAGGAGGATCGGACAGCCAGGAGACAGGAGAGAAGACTCAGGAGGAATACACCTACGGTTGCTGTTGCCGCCACCACCACCACCACCACATTTACGTGCCCTACCTGCAGTAGAGTTTGTGGATCCAAGATAGGGCTATTCAGCCACCAACGAACTCACCGATAGAAGTGGACGTTGTCATCGGTCTCGATGGACAACCATAAGCAAGTGTGTGTGTGTGTATCTCAGCTGGTTTCCAGGCCCAGATTTCCATAAGATTGTTGCCCTTATGGAAATTTTAGCTTCAATTGATGCTGCTTAAAGCTGAATTTTTGCAATGTAATAGAGAGAAACATTTCAGTTCACTTGGTCAAAAGCTTTGTCTGTATCTAAGGCAGCTATGACATGCGTGATCCTTTTGTAAAGGTGAATAATGTATTAAATCAAATAACGTTGGCTGGAACTCCTCATAGCAGGAGCAGCGTCTTATGTCTCGCGTGATCCACCATCATGTAGAAGAAAGATTTAACCATGTTTGGCAATTGTACACCAATAGAAATTTGACATTGAAGGTAACAAGCAAGACTAGTGGTACAAAAACACCCAACCTAGGCAGTGAGACCCTCCCCCCTCACCTTCAGCTGGTCTACATCACAGTGGGGGGGATTATAGTACAGCTACTGCTAAATGAGTCTTGTGTACTTAAGGACCTGCATGATGCAATGATATCTCAACTCATGACCCCATTGTATTTGTTTGTTTGTTTTTTTTTGCTTGTTTGTTAGTTTTACTGTTTGCACTTGGAAAAATGAACACAGAGGAAAAAAGTTAAGAAAAGATGTCATAAAAACCCAAACGGCTTATAAATGACTCCCCCCTCCTAAAAACAAGAAAAAAACAATATTTTACAAAACTATATAAGCACAATACATAGGCCTATACAGTATAACTGATAACACATACAATTAGAATACAATTAAATAGCTTATTTGAATAATGGTGAATGAAAAACACAGATATATTAAAAATCTTTAAACCTTTTTTCAGCTTTCTCTTGAATGCAGATAATGTTGAGCATGTTTCACTTAGATGTTTTAAACTGTTCCACAGCACAACACCTTGATTGTGGGGGGGGATTATAAATGAAAATGTAGCACCTGCGGTTCTACAGGTGGGTGGTGCGGCGCTGTGTGTCCCTGGCCTTCAGCCCGACGGAAGAGGAGCTGCTGGTCGCCGACAAGTCCGGAGACGTATACAGCTTCTCATTGGCTGAGCCCGAGGGGGCGGGGCTTCTGAAGATGGGCCACCTGTCCATGCTGTTGGCTGTGGTAAGAACACACCGCCACAAGGGGAAGATATCAGCTAAGAACAGATATACAAACAGATGATGCTGGTTTTGGTAAATTTTAGGGTTAAATTTAATTTCAAAATCTGAAACAACTTACAAATACACTGTTTAGCTTAAAGCTCAACTGTACCAGTTGATGGTGGCTGCAGCACTGTAAGCGTGGAGCAGGCGAGTAGGAGACAAGCAGGAGATTAGCAGGAGACTACTCAACTCAGCTCAAGTCAACTTTATTTGAAGAGCACTTTAACACAACAACAGCCGAAACAAAGTGCTGAACACACCACATAAAAACCTTTTTAAGAACATTTAAAACTATAAAATACACAGAAAACAAAGCACAATTAAAGTACAACAAGAATTTAAACCAGTAAAGAGGACAATTAGGAGCATTAAAAAAAGGAGTTCCATGTTGGGTTGAAGGCCAGAACATAAAAATGGGTTTTCAGATGGGTGTTAGAAATGGACAACGATGGGGCTACTCTGATGTGAGGCAGCAAAGAGTTCCAAAGCTGTGGAGCAGCGAGTGCAAAGGCTCTGTCCTTTCTGAGCCTCCACCTAGTAGGAACAGATGAGAGAAAGGAAACAAGTGAGTAAAACCCAAAACAGTAGAGTTGCTCCATGTTCCCCCCAGTGCTCCTACCTAAGTCAGTCCTGGGCGTTGCTCCCTCTACCAACCCCGGGAGTTCCAACACTGAGCTCAGGTCTCCTCCTTAACCTGCGGAGTGAGCAGTTTCTTTTCACCAGACAGGGTGGGGCTTCTCTGGCCAGACGTAGCGCGTGGAGGATCACGTTATTCCATTATTGTATCTAGAATATCGAATCGTATCGGAAATTGTATCGTTTTGGGACCTAGTGTATCAGAATCGTATCGGGAGGTCAGTGATGATACCCAGCTCTATTTATTTAAAGGAGCTTGAGGCCGGATTGTGGCAAGATTTATGAAAAAAATTCGTATACGTTTTAAGTTTTCTAGTAATAATGTCAGATGAAGCGTTCCAAACCCAAAAGAATGAGCCCTCTAGTGTATCTCTCTTTTGCCTTGAACAGGCTGTGTTCTGCAAAATGTGCTGCAATTCGGTCCCGAATTTCCCGCGCTGGGCTGCGGATGTGACGTCACATAACGCTGCATGCACGTTCTCCCCGTTCTCCCCGTTCTCCCGTGCCGGCTTTACTGTTGGCTGCAGTACCCCCAACGGCCGTCGTGGTGAAGGGTGGCGCTAGAGAGTCTCATTTCTTAAAAGGAGCCTCAAGCTCCTTTAATCTATCTCTTTCCTTATTTTCTTTATTTTTGATTTAACCTCTTCATTCAAAGTATGCATGTGGTCTCTATGTAGTCGTTTTAATTCCTCCTCTAAATTCTGAAGTCTTTAATTCCTCCTCTAAATTCTGAAGTCTTTGCTTTTTAAGTTTTTTATCATAAAAGGTGATGGCAATAATTTGACCTCTAATTACCGCTTTAAAAGCATCCCAGAGCACAGACTTCTCTGTTATCTGTTCTTCCAAGTCGTTTTTAATTTCATCTTTTAACTTTTATTTGGGCCGTGGATTATTTAATATATTTAAGTTTAGCCTCCACAGGGTTGATCTTGCTTTAGTATTGAGATTCAGAGTGAAATATATAGGGCTATGGTCTGAGAGAGCAACTGGTCCGATATAACATTGTTCAATTCCATGAACGTCTCTGTTAAAATAAAAATATTCTGGAGTAGACTGCATCAGGTGAGGAATAATGAGTGTAATCCCTACTGGATGGATACATCTCTCTCCAGACATCTATAATACCCATTTCCTTAATCGTTATGTTTAATTTCTTGTTAATGCCCTTAGAATCTAAATTTCCACCTGAGGAGTGCATTCTTGGATTGAGACGTACATTAAAGTCACCCCCACAGACCAAAATCCCTTGGGTCTTTGTTGTCATTATTTCAAATATTTGTTTATAAAAAGACCAGTCACTACCAGGAGGAAGGTACACATTAAAAAGACTCATTAAGGTTCCTTCCACTGATTTAAAGGGGACATATTATGACATCTAATACCTATTTTAAACAGGCCTTAAATGTCTTAAAAACAAGCTTTTGATTGTTTTTGCTAAATAAATTAGAAATTCAGCCTCTGATCAATGTCTTTATCTTCTCATTCTCTAACCTCATTATCTATGCAGGATTCTGAGTGGGCGGGGCTATGATAATGAGGCTCTGTGCTGATTGGCTGCCTGAATGACGCGATACACCGCTACGACAAAATGGCGGAAGCTCCGACCGGTGGAGTTAGTTGTTGTTGTTCCGGCCAGAGTTAGTTGTGGGCGTGGTTTCACGCATCGGAGGCCAAACTATGCAAATTGCATTTTGGTTACGTAACGACGGGAGCAGAATCTTATTGGCTCGTAGATCCACATGACACTGGACAACTCATCCGGGCGGCTGTACAGACACTGCAGAATTTAGTTGCTTTCCTCCTTCTCTGAGTTGGCAGGCTGAGGGGAGACCACTTTATATATGTTAAAGCAAGAAGAAATCTGTTTTTCATAATAGGTCCCCTTTAAGATGTTTTAACCTGACTATGGAGAAAGACAGTGTTGTAAACTCTGTTGGTCGAGGCTGGAGTCCTAATGTCCACAGGCGTGTCATAATCACAGGAAGGGACTGGAAAAACGTTCCTGGTTCTCGTTGCTAAAATGTTGATTAAAAGTGATAAGAAATACATGTGATGTTTTCAGACCCCAGGATACCACGAAGTAAAATATTGTCTTTTTACTCCAACTCTCATAGAACTACATTAATTTGACATTCAGTGAACTTGTTCTTTTATGTTTATCATTGTTATTTGGATAATAGGTAGATGTTTATCATTTATTTTGACTCTTTTACATTGATTTTAATGGTAGGAGACAAGGAGGTCCAAATATATCCTGCAGCTGCTGTCAGTGTGGATAAATCCAGGAAATGTGGGAGTAACTGCCATATGCACACATTCATCTGAACACCCCCATTCAACTGCTGCTGTTTTTTCAGTTAGTTTCACCGGACAACAAGTACATCATCACTGCAGACCGAGATGAGAAGATCAGAGTGAGCCATCACCAGAGTCCGTACAACATCCAGTCCTTCTGTCTGGGACACCGCCAGTAAGTTCTGGGATTGGACTGGAAAGGGTTGAACTATATGTAAACTAAACGGGTTTACATAGACTTGAACTGGACCAAGATGAATTAAACTGGAACAGAACTGGATTTAGTTGGACTGGACCTGGGCTGGGTTTTCTTTTATTGGTACTGGACCGTGTTGAACTGGACTGGACCTAAGCTGAATATCAGAATCAGAAATTGCTTTATTTTGCCAAATGTACAATGTACACAGGAATTTGACCTGGTGAAAACGTCACCACTGAGCAATAAAATAACAATTAGAAATACAAATGGAAAAAAATAGAATAAGTAAGGAAAAAAATGTATGTAATATGTACAATGACCAGGAGTATTTACAGGATGGCAGGAATGAAAAATGAAAAAGTGTTCTTTAAGTGTCTTTTAGAAGTGTGTGTGTGTGTGTGTGTGTGGGGGGGGGGGCTGAGAAGCCTTTTTTAAGAGGGTGGTGGCATGGCGGAAAAAACTGTTCATATTCTTATATTGGTACTGGACTGGGTTGAACGGCTGGATTTAAATGAACTGGAACTGGACTGAGTTTAACTATACTGAACTTTCACCAGGTTCATGGGGACTGGCTTTAATTGGTAATGGTCTGGTTCTCCTTAGGTTCGTCAGCGCTCTGCATATCCCGTCAGGACATCCAAGCTGGCTTCTGTCTGGATCAGGGGTTGGTGACTCATTCATCACTTTTAGGAAACTTGATGGTTTATGTTCTCTTGTCATCACTCATTTTCCAGCAGGGCAACCATCTGGGTTACTACAGAACACAGGGTTCTACACAGAAGTTGTTCTGCTCAGAACTAGGGTTGTGGAGTCCAGTTTTATGTGAGTCAGAAAGGCTATTGGATAAGTCAAGGAACTAAGTCAGAAACAGAACTTCAGATTAGCCACGAGCAGGTAACTGCAAATAATCTTGGCTATAATCAATCAGCTAAATCAATCAGTTTTTAAATGTTCTGATTCTGATCGCCACGCCACCTCTAGCGCAGCGTAGCCTTAATTTATTCTGTAAAATAAATGAAAAATAAAATAACTATTTCCACCAGAAAAACTGTAACATGCTCGTTGTTCCAGGCTCCAGTGCAGGGGTGCAGTCAATATTGACAAATACAGCCGCGCCCCTTCCTATACGCAGAGTATGCACATTGCGTAAGGCCCCCGACGGCCAGGGGCCCCCAATTGCCTGAGCGAATTTGCGGAGTTTAGGCAAAGAACGTACTATAGGATCCTCCCACTATCTGAGTACTACAGACAGACCCCTCGCCACAGCTGCTGCTACGGTATTTGCGTTGTGCGTTGTGAATCCAAAAACGTAACTTGACGTTCAATCTCATGCGTGCACGGTGCAGCAGCCAGCAGCTGTTTGTTTACGTTTATGAGCCGGCGACCGAGCCGGGGCTAAAAAGAAAACCTAGTTCAAACAGGGCTCCAGACTAACTTTTTTCACTAGGAGCACAGTAGCCCCTAACTGAAAATTTTTAGGGGCACAATCAGAAATTTTAGGAGCGCACATCGTTTATCGACACGCTAACCAAATTTTTACATTTCTACTACATTTCAGTGTATTAGTAATACGTATTTCATAATAGATTCATGAATTACCACAATGTGCTGTTTCACATGCAGTGTTACATTTTATTGTGCACTTTTAAAGATGCCGCAACATAAAGTAAACTGACAGCACCATTGCTGTCATTATATATTAAAAAAAACATACATTCACATGATAAAAAAGTGCTTGGTAACAAAGTGCTTAGTAACCTTTCAGCCATGAATTTAACTGTTAAACACAGTACTTAACAAATGTACAAATATTGGGGGTACTGGCCAATAACATTTCCCAACTTGTGTCTTTACTAAAACCCTGAACTTACACCAGTTGACCAAATTCACTGCCTTCACTCAAATAACTAAGGATCTTACCAAGAAATATTCTTATTTCTAACCTAAAAATGCCATTACACCTGATATCACACATCACTTAAAAGGTTAGGTGTTTTTCCCACGTGTTAAAATTTAACTTTCATTTGTGTCAAGCAAATTTTAAGTTCTAGTTACGTTTTAAGTTAGAGTTTTGGCAGTGTTCAAAATAAAATTATGAGACCTGCTGTATTGGAGCACATTTTCTTTTTTTTTTTTTTCTTTACCGGGTGAAGGCTGATTTATGGTTCCGCGTTGCAACAACGCAGAGCCTACGCGTCGATTTAAGGCGGAACCATAATTCAGGCGGGGAACGTATCGGAGAACAACCAGAAGAATATAGAGTGGATTAAAAATAAAAGTTAAGCACTGAGCTACATGTGTCTCCCGTCTGGGCCATTGCAGACTCATTGCCTGAGCATGATGTTACTAAAACCAAACATACCCGCCGCCTCTTTTCTTCTAACTTTATGTGCGCGCCGCGGCGGCGGTGTCGCATTAAATGTGGTCCGGGCGTAATACCTGCTTTGAGCTGGTGAAATTAAACGAAAAAATAAATAAATAAATAAATAAATAGATCCCCCGACTCATTCCCTTTCACACTCATTAGCCTGCAAATATGCGGGTTCATTGACGCACCCCTTCCACGTTTAACGTGTAAAAAAAAAAAAAAAAAAAAAAAAAACACTTGCAAATTTAATGGTCGCACGTGTGCGAGTGGACATGAAATGCAGTCGCACATACTCAAATTCTGGTCGCAAAATGCGAGCATTTGGTCGCAGTCTGGAGCCCTGTCAGAGTTACAGTAGTAACAGTAACACCAACACTGCAGACTGCAAAATGAAAAGGATATATCCTTCAGGGTGCGAAAAAAAGAAAAAGAAGCAACGGAATGATGAGCTGCGTCAACAACAGTCAGGTAACCAGCCAACGTGACTTCCATGCAACTTGCAGTGTTGCAGACTAGTAACGTCAATGTCGTGTTTTTGTTTTTAAAGAGCAATTCCACCATTTTTTTATATTTTACTATGTCATCATGTAATTAAGATACGGTAGATATTGGCTTAGAGAATATTATTACTCTGAATATGGATTTTAACTGTTTTTAAGGTGAGAGAAACCCTGCAAAAACACTGGCTAAAATCAGTCCAAATCGGCCCAAATCGTGCCCAAATTGGCCCAAATCGCAGCGGCCGCTTTGCCGGCTGCCACGATTCCTGCTTAGGGCCCCCTGGGAGCCACGATCGGCACTAGACAAATATAAAACCACAAGTCTTTTTTAAAACTGGCAGGGGGTTATTCTACCTAAAACAGGTCTCTTGTAAATAAGACCTTGGGTCTCAATGAGATTTTACCTGTATAAATAAAGGTTAATAAATAAAAAAAATTCTAAGTGGGAGGGGTTTTTTCAAAGTGGGAATAGTCATTAAAAGTGGGAGGGGATGATTAAATGTCTAAGTCAGATGTCAGTTCAAGTACATACAGAGAATTAAAACTGTTTTACTTTCGGACCATAACCCACACAAAAATCTCTAAACACTAAAGGCTAAATAGTGCATTCTTAAACAAATTACAAAAAGGAGCATTCAAAAGTAAACTGAGATAAAGTCAAGTAAACAAAATCATTAAAAAAAAACCTCCTCTGGACATGTCCAAATCATCTCAGTCTGGTCTCTGACCTTCCCTCCAGAACATCTACCATGTATCGTCCCTGTGATGTTCTCCTTCCTGATCCTGTCCATCCTGGTGCCTTCCAAAGAGAAACATCAGAATCTGAACCTCTGCTACCTCCAGCTCTGCCTGCTGTCATCATCCCAACATTCACAGTTCCTATTTTCAGCTATAGTCTCTCACTTTTCTCTGTGCCTACAGACACACTTTCCTCCTCTCCTCTTCCGCCGACATTAATCCAATCATAGACGTTAATGTCAGCTTTATCTATTAAGCACATGTAAAAGCTTATGGCCAAAGTGCTTTACAGTGAAAAAGTCATAATCAATAAGAAACAATAAAACATTAAAATCCAGGAAGGGTGGCTACTCAGCCAAATGCCAACGTGAACAAATGTGTCTTGAAACGCATTTTAAAAATGGAAGCTCTTCCCAGACGAGACAGAGAGGAGCGACGTGTTCCACAGCGTGGGAACCACAACTGCAAAAGCTCCTCTGGTCGTCATGAGGGATCCAGGAATGTCCAGGACCATCTAGTCAACTCACCTATACATACATTTGCGTTCAAAATAAACTTTTCACATCCACTGTAGACTTTACATTTTTTGCATTAACAGTACCACCACCATTATAATACAAAACATTTCAATATTCAAACTTTCATCAAAGTTGAATTTTTGAAAAGTATTTTAAAAGCTCCGTTTGTAGAAGCTTGAGTAACGTTTGCTCCAGTGTCACAGCTCTAAACAGTACAGATCTGCGCACTGCTTCTGTTCTTGATACAGGTTGCCATATAATGGCAAGTAAACCTGCACATCGTCTGCGAAGGAGTGAAAAGGAATATTATGTTTCCTAAATATCGACCCCAGGGGTAGCATGTAAAGGGAGAACAGTAAAGGACCAATAACGGACCCCTGTGGGACCCCACAGGTCAGAGGAAAACCGCACTGCACACACAAGGATCTATCTGTGAGCTAGGATTGAAACCAGTCCAAAGCGGTGCCTTTAAGGCCTACACAGTGCTTGGGGCGTGACAGGAGAACCTGGATCCTACCACTGACCTACCACTCTAGGTCAGCAGCGCCAATGACAGTTGTTGCTAACCGTGGTCTCAATCGATCGGTCTGGGTTTTGAGTCTTGTGGGACTTGTTATTCACATATTTAGTTTGGTTTAGATTTAATGTTGGATGCCTTGTCCTTGAGTCATTCAGTTCTTGCCTTTACACTCCTGAACGGTTTCCCAGGGGGACAGTAGTGTGAAGTAGAGGTGGGTGCAATTCATCGGTGTGTCGATGCATCGCGATGCGTCACGTGACGATTTGGAATCCATTAAAGGGATTGTGACATGAAAAACACATTTTTCTTGATTTTTTTTTTTGTGTTTTGTTGGGTGTCTTGACATCAATTACACCCAAAAAAAAACGAACTTTTAACATTCAGTATATTGTGTGCTTTCTGGGAGTTTCCGCATAATTATGCAATAACGGCGCATCTGGTTGGGTGGCGGACCCCTCCACCCAGCTCCCTGCCCATCACCTATCCTCTCTCCAACGTGTTGAGAATAAATCATGACGTGTACAGAAAACAAACTGAATACATAGCTGGTCTGGTAATCTACATTATTGCTTATGCTGAGCAAAGACTAGTTGAGGCTAACGTTGAAAACGTTATCGTATGGTATACTGTAAACAGTTTGCATATGATCGGCAAGACAAAATCACATACCATTGATCCACTGTCTGCTGTGTGCGTCGTGGACGAACTTGTTGTGGACTATCTTGAATGATCGACAGTAGGGATGTTAATAATTAATCGATTTTCGATTAATTGCCGTTATGAAATTACCCGATTTAAAATTAACGATTACAATTAATCTATTTATTTATTTATTTTTTTTTCGTTTAATTTCACCAGCTGGTATTACGCCCGGACCACATTTAATGCGACACAACGCGCTGCGTCGCGCACATAAAGTTAGAAGAAAGAGACTGTTTTAGTAATATCATGCTCAGGCAATGAGTCTGCAATGGCCCAGACGGGAGACACATGTAGCTCAGTGCTTAACTTTTATTTTTAATCCACTCTATATTCTTCTGGTTGTTCTCCGATATGCTCCCCTAAAGCCTGAATTATGGTTCCGCCTTAAATCGACGCAGAGCCGCCGCCGTAGCCTACGGCGTAGGCTCTGCGTTGTTGTAACGCGGAACCATAAATCAGCCTTCACCCGGTACATACATAGGTTTCTCTAAACATCTGTCCCCGCTACAGTTTTAACTAAAAGAAAATGTGCTCCAATACAGCAGGTCTCATAATTTTTTTTTTTTTTTTTTTATTGATCTTTTTATAAGAAACAACATACAATTAAAACATGGAAACATGTAGTCAAACAGACGCATTATACATTGTCTCCTTTTTTTTTTTTTTTTTAAACACACAAAACCATAACTAAGGAACAGAGTCTCTGTAGCGTTAAAGGTGACCTATTATGGCATTTAATGTATATTTTAAACAGGCCTTGAATGTCTTAAAAACAATCTAAAGCTTGTTTTTTCTACATAAATCATAAATCCAGCCTGTGGGCCCTGTCACTAGTTTTACCGCTTCTAACCTCTTTTTCTGCGCCTCATTTTTAGGGAAGGGGGGGGTATGATCATATGTCTATGGGTATGATAATGAGGCTCTGTGCTGATTGGCTCCCTGAATGACGTGTAGCAGGGGAGGAGCATAAACCTGCTCCGCCAGAGCAGCCCGAGCCTGTAAATGATCACAACACTGAATTTTCACAAATGGAAACTTTATTGTTAAAAAAATAAAATGAGTTTTATATAAATAACATTTATGCACTATTTCAGCCGGATCTGCCCGGCGGATGCTGAACGCTGGCCCCGGAGGGGAGGAGGCGATGCGCCGCGGAGCCACGCCGGGCGCCCGGCATGGCTCCGCGGCGCATCGCCCGTTACCAGGGATCGAACCGACAGATTTCGCTGAAAAACTCGTAGGGTGAAGCTGGTCCTGCCTGGGACAGACCCCCGAGGACCCAGCTCTCAAACCACCCGAGAACCTGGATGATTTAACCTGGATCCGCTCCGCCGCGGCGTCGCGTCCGACTGGCTGAAGGATGGACCGCTCCAGCCTGCGGAGAGAGCTGGTTGTGGGCGTGGTTTCAGCAGCGGAGGCTGAACCTATGGAAATCTGCTCCCGTCCTTACGTAACGACGGGAGCAGATTCTGATCGGCTCAAAAAAAACCACGTGACACTGGGGGACTCTGGCCGGCGGGGGTCAGAGACCTTGCAGAAATTCATGGTATTTTGTCTCCCCTGTGCTGGCAGGGTGAGGGGAGACCACTTTATATATGTTAAAACAAGAAAAAACGTGTTTTTCATAATAGGTCACCTTTAAATAATAAATAAACAGATGAGCAAGAAATGATCAAAGGAGGAAAGTAATGAATGAGCAAAAGTGCATACAAAAAACAAATGCAGTGGTAAATGCAGATGCCCATAACTGATATCCCATTAACTGGAAATAAATAAAACATAAAGAAACAAATTAAGGAGATGAAAAGAAAATTAAGGGAGGGGGGGGTCAGTCGGTGGGTAGAGTCTTCAACGCGGTAAAGTGGTCTATGAAGGATTGCCATTTGTGAAAGAATTTAGCTGAGTTGCCTTTTACGGAGTATCTCACCTTCTCCAATTTAAGAAAAAACATAACATCACTAAGCCAAATAGAAATAGACGGGGACTTGGGGGATTTCCATGAAAGTAAGATACGACGTCTTGCTAAAAGGGATGTGAAAGCCAATACTTCTGCCTGTGTGGGGCTGATATGTGAGGAGTCAACAGGGAGTCCGAATATTGCTAAGAGAGAGGCCATAACAACTTTTTTACCCAGAACTTTAGACATGATCACAGAATAATCACTCCAAAATTTCTGTAACCTAGGACAGGAGAAAAACATATGACTTAAATTGCAGGGAGAACCCTGGCATCTGTCGCATAGGTCTGCAACATTCAGATATATTTCCGATAATCGGGATTTTGATAGGTGGGCTCTATGCAGCACCTTAAATTGAATAAGTTCAAGTCTAGCGCAAGGCGTGCTAGATCGTATGCTACGGATAGCTTTATCCCACAGCTCCCCTGTGAAGTCAAGGCCCAACTCTCGTCCCCAACCCTCCCGAGCTTTATCTACAGAATGATCATCAAATGTCATACACAGTGCATATATCTTAGATATCAGAGACTTTTGACTGAGTTTCATAGTTAGAAGATCATCCCACGGTTGGTTCGCAGGAAGGGAAGGGAAGCATGGAAACAGAGCAGAGGCGCAGTGTCGAAGCTGGAAGTAGCGAAACAAATGGGAGGCAGGCAAATTGAACTTTGACCTCAGATCTGAAAATGTGGAAAAGATACCATCCTTATATAGATCCCTGAAGTGCTTAATGCCCCGGTTGTACCAAATCATAAAAGTGGTGTCTATTAGGGATGGAGGGAACAGATGATTCTTAGTAACAGGTGTATAGATGGATGGAGAAGCAAATTTAAAGTGGCGCCTAAACTGTGACCAAATCTTAAGGGAGGAAAGCACCACAGGGCTATTTGTAAACTTAGAGGGATTCAATGGTAAAGAGGAGGAGAGTAGGGCCATTACAGAGGATGAAGAGAGTGACTGAGCCTCCAATCTGCACCATAATAACTCAGGAGACTAAAGCCAATAGATTAGTTTGTGAATATGCGCTGACCAATAGTAAAGCATAAAGTTTGGTAGTGCTAGACCCCCATTAAATTTAAATTTTTGGAGAAGCGAATACCTCACTCTGGGTGTCTTACCGGCCCATAAAAAGTTGGAAACAATTTGGTCAAGTGATTTAAAAAAAGATTTTGGTAGAAATAAAGGAGTGCATTGGAACAAAAAAAGAAATTTAGGCAATACAGTCATTTTCACTGTGTTAATTCTTCCTATCAGCGACAATGGTAGGGAGTTCCACCTCTGTAAGTCCGCCTTCACTCGAGTTACCAGTGAGGAAAAATTAGCGGTGAAAAGAGAGGGCAGAGTGCGGGTCACATTAATCCCTAAGTATCTAAAGCCTGACGGGCTGAGTTTAAAGGGGATATCAGATTGTTTGAGTTGTAAAGCAGAGGAGTTTATGGGGAAGCATTCACACTTGTTAAGATTGACCTTATAGCCGGAGAAGGATCCATAATTCTTCAACAGAGATAATATTGGTGCAATGCTGGTTAAAGGGTCAGATACATATAAAAGGAGGTCGTCTGCATAAAGTGACAATTTGAGTTCCACATTGGACCTAGAGACTCCGCGAAATAGAGGAAGAGTTCTTAAAGCAATTGAAAGTGGTTCGACGGATAGAGCGAATAGCAAAGGGGAGAGAGGGCAGCCCTGTCTCGTGCCACGTGATAATGTAAAATAAGTGGAGTAGTTGTCGTTGGTGTGAATGCTGGCCTGAGGGGAAGTGTAAGGAAGTCTAATCCATGATATAAACCTGTGTCCAAATCCGAATTTATGAAGTGTTGCAAAAAGATAGTTAAATTCGACATGATCAAAAGCTTTCTCAGCATCAATCGCGATAACAACTTCAGGGAGTGGAGAAGAATCTTTAGAGAGAATCACATTAAGAAGTGTACGAACATTATAAAAGAGCTGGCGTCCCTTGATGAAACCATTCTGCTCCTCAGATATGATGCTAGGAAGGATCCTATCAAGATGAATTGCTAGTGCTTTGGCTAAAATTTTGACATCTACATTCAGTAAAGACAAGGGCCTGTAAGAAGTGCATGATTCAGGGTCCTTGTCCTTCTTCAAAAGGAGGGCAATGGACGCCTGCATTAAAGAGGGAGGCAATGAGCCTTGATCAAGGGACTCATTGTACATTGAAAGTAAAAGGGGGGCTAATTTGTCTTTGAATTTTTTGAAAAACTCAGCTCCGAACCCATCGGGACCAGGGGCCTTGTTGCTTTGCGTAGCTTCAATGGCGGCAGCAATTTCTTGCAAGCTGAAAGGAGCATCGAGGCCATTAGCCACATCCAAATTAATAGTAGGGACAGTGATATTATCAAGAAAGGAGGTCATTTCTGCTGTGTCAAGTGGAGATTCTGACTCATAGAGAGAGGAGTAGTATGACTTAAAAATTGTGTTGATGGCGATTGGATCGGTGGTAAGTGTGCCATTAGAATCTCTAATGCTGGGAATCAGTCTCGACGTTGCTTGCCTTTTTAATTGGTGAGCCAATAACCTGCTTGGTTTATCGCCGTGTTCATAATAGTTGGCATGAGCGCGTAATAGGAGCCGTTCAGAATCGGCTGTCGCTATAAGATCGAATTTTGACTGCAAATCAAGCCGTTGTTTCAGTAAACTCGGACTTGGGTTAACTGAGTTTAGTCTGTCTGTGTCCTGAATTTTAGATGTGAGCTCCTGTAGTTTAGCCCTGCGGATTTTACTGGCGTATGCTGAATAAGAGATAATCTGTCCTTGCAAATATGCTTTGGGTGATTCCCATACTAGCGAAAAACTGGTAGAATCTGTTTTGTTTAATGCAATGAAATCATCTATTGAAGCAGATATAGAAACATTAAATGCATCGTCCGATAAAAGCAGTGGATTAAACCTCCAGGGAGAAGAAAAACGGGGGCGCTCAGACCATGTTATATTCAAAGTTAGAGGGGCGTGATCCGAAATAACCATTTGGGTGGTATACGACAGAAGTAACTTTGGGGAGAAGAGAGCCATCAACAAAAAAATAGTCAATACGTGAATATGACTGATGTACTTGTGAAAAAAAAGAGAATTCCTTATCTCCAGGATGTGAGAACCTCCACGGATCAACAAGCCCGTTCTTGACTGTAAAATCGGTAATAGATTTTGACATAGAGGATTGAGTCAAAGTAGGAGGATTCGAACGGTCCAAAGAAGGATTAATAACACAATTCAGATCACCGCCCAGTATTGTAATATGCGTATTTAAGAAAGGGAGGTTGCCAAACAGCCTATCCGTAAGATTGGGGTCATCAAAATTAGGGGCATATATATTCAACAACAATACAGGGTTACAGTATAGAGTGCCCGCAACAATAAGATATCTACCATTCTTATCGGATATTGTCCTGGAGACGGAGAAATTGACTCTTTTGTTGATCAAAATTGCTACTCCTCTAGACCTAGAATCAAAGTTTGAATGAAAAATATCACCCACCCAAGCTCGTTTGAGTCTGAAATGATCTTTGTTTCGCAAACGAGTTTCCTGAAGGAAAGCTATGTCAGTGTCCAAGCGTTTCAAATGTGAAAAAATCTTTGATCGCTTAATTGGATTATTCACACCTTTAACATTCCAGCTAGTGAATGTAATGTTTGATCCAGTATCAGGCTTGCGCAGATTACGATCGTTCATAGGCATTCTCTGAGAGACAATAAGACCGACTCACCCACCACCAGAGGAGATATAAGGAAAAGAGGTAAAAGGGAAAACCAAAACAAACAAAACTCAGGAGTATATACATACCTACAGAGACAAAAAGCCAACATCCCATAACCCCCGCCCACCCACCCAACGCACATTAGATGAACCCATCCCCAAACGATGGAAACAGCCGTGCTGGCTTCAAAGGAAGCCATTCTCGAAAAGAGATGCTTTCGACTATAAAGCTAAATACAAAAACAGAAACAAAATTAGCTCCTGCAGAGTTAAAACCTTAAAAAAAAAAAAAAAAAATATTAGGCATATGAAACCAACAATCTGAGCCATTCTGACGATCGCTGTCTTGTCAGGGTAACAACAAACGTTAATTAAATTAAGGAGATCTTTGGCCTATAGAACAATGATATATGCACTCGCACACCCACACAGACACGCACACACATGCACACAATTTAAGCAAAGACAGGGGTGTGTGCATATTTTCTAATCAAGGCATCATACCAGAGAAATGAATAGGCCTTCAATTTTAAACGGTGTTGTTCCCATTGATAGTTAGAAGAGAGAAAAAAAAATTAATAAATAAATGAAAAATAAGAAATAAAAATTACGACATAAAGTCCCATTTTCTGAATTGACTCATTCACTCACCCCGGGCCAGAGTCCCGCATGGACAGCAAGCTGGATAAATCGTCCCAGAGAACTAGCTGGTAGTCACTTTTTTTATTTTCCTGATGAATGCCAGGGCTTCATCTGGCGCCGTGAAGTCCCGTTGCTGGCCGTTATGAGTTACACGCAGCCGGGCGGGATACAGCAATCCATACCGGACTCCTTCAATCTCCCGCAGCTGACGGCGCACGTCATTAAAGGCAGCGCGCGCCCGCGCTGTCTTGGCGGTGTGGTCCGGGAACACGGAGATGGTCATACCCCGGACTTTTATCCGCTGCCGCTCTCTTGCCTTTCTCAGGATGTCAGCGCAGTCGGTGTAATAATGAAGCTTGGCCACTATTGCGCGGGGCCGCTCCCCGGGCTTCGGTCTCGGCATGAGGGTGTGGTGGGCTCTGTCCACCACCGGTTCCGTGCCGAGGGGGAGAAGGCTTCCGCCAAAAGCCTGGAAACACCGGCTGCAGATGAAGAGTCAGGATCCTCCTCCGGGACGCCAATAATCCGTACGTTCTGCCGACGAGACCTTGACTCCAAATCCTCGCATCTGTCCTCCAGCCTCACACATTCTTTTGACAAGTGATCAACTTTTTTCCGGAGAGCAACGATGTCGTCTGAGCAGCTTGAGAGCGACAGCTCCATTCCAGCAACCGTGGTCGCGAGACCCGCGACGTCCGCCTTCATGGAGGAAATACTGCCAGAAAGATCAGCTTTAAGGGAAAGCAGCTCGGACTTAATGGACGTTAAATTCTCGTTCAGTGCTGCCTGAAGCTCTGTCTTAAATACAGCCGCAACATCATTGCGAAGAGCGGAGAGAATTTCGGTTTTAAGCCGGCTGAACTCCGCAGCTGGAGCCTGCGCGGCGCAGGTGCTCTCCGGAGGAGGGGAATCACTGCGTGGCGAGGAGACGGCATGAGCAGCAGGCCGCGGGTTAGCTGGAGGGTTATTCCCCGCTTTGATGGACTTTGGAGGCATTTCCGTGGTAAGTCGTCGGAAGTAACCGCGTTGAAAATAAGTTGGTTAAAACCAAAGCCGTGGGAGTGATGCAAAAAGTGCCAATAAATGTTGAATTAAAATTAACTCTGCAGGAGCTCCGCTAATTACGTCTCACCCCATGTACAGCTAAGCCGGAAGCCCTCATAATTTTATTTTGAACACTGCCAAAACTCTAACTTAAAACGTAACTAGAACTTAAAATTTGCTTGACACAAATGACACTATTATGGCTGCTGCTACTACTAATAGCCTTGAAGTGCACTTTATATTATATTCCTTGTGGTACAAAAATGTCTTTTTGTTACTTTTGTATCAAATAAATATTTGATTAAGGAATACATTAAAATGTCCTTTGTATTTTATATAAGCAAAAAAAATTATGTTTGTATCTCAGATGGGGGAAAAACGCCGCTTATCAACTAATCGATGATCGATCGATAAGGTTATCAACTGTCAATTAATGAAATAATCGATAATTTGCATCCATAATTGACAGGAAAGGGGGAAAAGGACGTGTTTTTCACTGCGCTAAAAACACCGTCATTATTAAGCCAGGCATGGAGTACTGGAGTGAAGTTTTTCTTGTTACACCTTTTTAGACACATTTGAGGGATATTGGCCAAGACTTTTAATAGTGTTAAAAGCATGTTAAAAATTATGTCACAATACCTTTTAATTTAATTTTTTTTTTTTTTTTTTAAGTTATCCTATCCAGATTCCAGACTGAATAAGCTGCTGAATCATTTCATTTTCAAGAATGCACATTTCTTATTGTTCACTTGAAATATGGCAGATATGTTTACACTAAATAAATTTGATGGAAGTAAATATCTTGTTTAATTGAATTAATGAACTCATTAAATCCAGGGCTTGACCGTTTTCAGTGTTTTCCGCCAATAGAGGGCGCTCTCATGCAAGTGCAGCTTTCCCTGGTCAAAGTTAAGTAAGTCAAAGAGCAAATGTTTACATAGTCATAAAATAAATTATTTTGTGTCTTTGAAAAATACATGTCAAATGTTCAAAAAACCTTATTTACTTAATGAGTGTTGTTAGAGGAACTGCGTTAATTGATGGGCTATTTATTTACAAATGTAGCCACAGATGAAGACAAAATCAATCTTGTATGAAAAAAAGCATTAAAAATCACAATAATCGAAGAATCGTGGCACCAATAATCGACAATCGTTATAATCGAAGAATCGAAGCTCCAATAATCGAAATCGAATTGAATCGTGAGGTACCCTTGTTTGCACACCCCTAGTGTGAAGAAGTGGTGGCAGGGGGACATGTCTGACTCTGGAGAGCAGCAGGCACTGAGATGTCCTGAAGGGAGGACAGTGGTCTTCTCTGCAGCACTTTCCTATCAAAACCAGAGCAGCTGGTGGAGCAGACAGTGATGCAGGACACTAAAACACTGTCTGAGTGGTACACACCAGCAGCTTTTTCTTTGGGCCTTTTGTCTAATCATTTTCAGGAAGTACAATCATTACTTGGCCTTCTTCAACTGTGACCAACCTACTTTAAGTGACTGCTCAGATGATTTTAATTCATAAAACATGTTCAGCACTAGCTCTAATTTTTTACCTCCAACCAGAGCGGACCCTAAAGCTCAACCCTCCTCTTAACCTTAATGGTGTACAGATGAAGTGTCTCTGGTCGTGTTTGTCAGGACGGAACCCTGAAGCTTTGGGAGTACAAGTCTGGCAATCTGCTGCAGAGCTGTGACCTTCGACAGCTGGACCAGACCCTCAACTCTGAGACCGACCCAAACTTGGACAAAGACGAAGTCCAGAACCACAACCCGGGTTCAGTGAAGCAGGTCTGTAAGGTCATGGCCTGATCAGGACAGACAGAACACAAATGAATTGCCAGAAACATGAGTTTTGGGACTCACTCTCTGTCTCTATAATTTTTCCCAGAATGCAACTGTGTGCCGTATTATCAGCTCCCCTGATGGTCACCACGTGGCTGCGCTGTGTGAAAGGTGAGTGCAAAACTTCAATTTTTTCAATTTTATTTATATAGCGTCTAATACAACAGAGTTGTCTCTAGACGCTTTCCAGAGACCCATACCCAGAACATGACCCCCGAGCAGTTATTACATGAACAATGGCAGGTAAAAACTCCCCTAGTGGGAGAAAAACCTTAAGCCAAACAGTGGCAAGGAAAAACTCCCCTTTAGGAGGGAAGAAACCTTGAGCAGGACCAGGCTCATTAGGGGGGACCCTCCTGCCGAGGGCCAGACTGGTGGGTCAGGGACGGCAACAGCACAGCAGGCAGGTGGAAGCAGCAACGGGATGACCAGGGGTGGGGACCGCAGGCCAGTACGCAGCTCCCGAAGCTCCGGCCCAATCATCAAGTCCCAGGTTGGGGTGCAGGGTCGGGGAAAGGTTTGAAAGGGGCAGGGCCAGGGAGAGGAGTCTTGAGGGACGAACCTTCTCCCCCGCCCAAAAGGGGCCGTTACCCTGCCCCCCTCACTCCCACACTGCAGGATCCGGTGTCCGGCAAACGATGCTGCAACATGGACAAAAGAGAGAAAAGGGAGGAGAAGGGGGGGCCAGCACAAGAAACTACAGGAGCGACTCTGACACACTAAAGTTTACACTACCTAGAGATTTACCAACACCAGCTAGAGGTTTACTAAACAGAAAGGTTTTAAGTTTAGTTTTAAAGGTGGAGGTGGTGTCAGCCTCCTTAACCCAGATTGGAAGTTGGTTCCATAGTAGTGGTGCCTGATAGCAGAACACCCGCCCTCCAAATCTACATTTGGATACTCTAGGACAGGGGTCGGCAACCTCAGGCACGCGTGCCAATCATGGCACGCGGCGGCATAATCATTGGCACACTAAATCAGCCTTTATTCACCGCACTACCCGCCCGTGCGCTCATGAAAGAAACTCCTAAAATAAAGAGTAAAAAGACAAGTAAAAGATGGGGGATTACTTGTAATTTTCCTACGTTTGTAGTTTCTAAACAGAAAACAAGCTTGATATTGTGATATTTAAATGTTCTTCTATTTTCATCCTGCCGCTCGCATTGAAAGCCGGGGGAAAGCGCTGTAGGAAACAGTCATGATGAGGAACGGCTGATCCAGTTAGTTGAAATGAGAAGTTATCTCTATGATTCCTCCTCATTTCAGCACAAAAACCTCAATAAAGTGGCAGAAAGAAATACTATCCTATTATCATATAGGTCCCGGAACATCGGGAGGGAGAGAAAAGGTCCTGTAAGTGGGGGAAAAAACGTCGATTTAACGCAGTACCATAAATCAGCCTTCACAGACAGACAGCCAGGACGCGGCAGCAGCAGAAATGAAGAGGAGCCGGCAGCTCAGTTTAAAATACATTTTTGCAGCGGGACAAAAAAACAGCAGCACTGCTGTGTTGCAGGTAGGCTGTGCAGAGATGAGTATGGGCTTGCCACCCGCCCCTTGAATACGGAATTGTTACGTAATTGGGAATTAAAAGTTGCGTTCCGTATTGAACCAATACGGAACCCCTTTGCGCTCCGTTGCCTAGTTAAGCCTCATTTATGGTTCCGCGTTAAATCGACGCAGAGCCTACGCCGTAGGGTACGCGGCGACCCGCAATGTACGGCGTAGGTTCTGCGTTGGTCTGACGCAGAACCATAAATCAGCCTTTACCTCTCACTGCTGCTAACTGCACCGACACGTGCGACTTTAAACAAAAAAAAAAAGTCAAGTCAAGATGTCTCCAGGCTCCAGACACCCCACCTCGTCCTAAAGAGGAAACAGGTCTCTCTGAGGTGTGTCAGGCAGCATGCTGCAGGAACCTCCATAAACGTAATATAACATCCCAGAGGAGCCAGGCATCTGTTGCACAGTTCCTCATACCTGAAACATCCCCTGAGCTTGATGTGGTGTGATACGGGACATATATTATGCTCTTATTTATTGGTCATAATATACAAGTGAAGGTCGGAAAATAAGAATATATTGCTAAACTTAATTAGTTTCAGTAAATTCAACTAAAGGTGAATATTATTCCCACTACATGCAAAGTGAGATATTTCAAGCCTTTATTTGTTATAATTTTAATGATTATGGCCCACAGCTTATGAAAACCCCAAATAAAAAATCTCAAAAAATTTGAATATTTTATGAAATCAATAAAGAATGAAATAATCAAAATTATAACAAATAGTTCAGTGGAGCTCCTCGCACTGAACTTTGAGCAGACCTGTTTGGAGTTCCACACCACAGTTCTGAAAGACAAGGAGCTGCTTGTCTTTTGTCGTTTTGTCAAATAATTTAGGTGTGAAAGGGGGATTCTGGCCATTGTAGAAGTTTAAGATATGATTATCTTGATTTCAAGATTTATTCATGGATGAAGCATTAGCCATGATGATGAACGTGTTATTATGTTATCAAAATGCATCATTCTTTGCAAAAATTCAGATTTTTTGTGTGTATTCTTGCATTGATAAAAGATGTGATTATGGAGCTTTGAGACCACCAGAATGCACCATTTTGAGTCTATTTTTCAAAATTTTTCGGGGGGGCATGCCCCCGGACCACCCTAGAGGGTTCGGGCGCGTTGCGCCCTCACTCGTCCGCTTCAAGAATTTTCCTCTTTTTTTAGGACAAGCTGTTCTGATGCCTGTAAAATATGCTTGCATGTGGCCTGTATAGAATATAAATCCAGGTGTGTTGGAAATGTTTTTGTATTTTGTGTCATACCGTAATGTAACTTTGTTTTAGCCTACTGTTGATTATGGCACATTCATTGACAAGAAATTTTCACACTGGCACTCCATGTCAAAAAGGTTGCCGACCCCTGCTCTAGGAACTACGAGTAAACCTGCACTTTGAGAACGGAGAGCTGTGACAGGAACATAAGGCACTATCAGGTCTTGCAAATAATGCGGAGCTAAGCCGTTTTGGGCTTTATACGCAAGTAATAAAATTTTAGAATTGGATTCTGAATTTTACGGGTAACCAATGGAGCGACGCTAACACTGGAGAGACGTGGTCTCTCCTGCTAATTCCTGTCAGTACTCGTGCTGCTGCATTTTCGATCCGCTGGAGCCTATTCAGCAAATTACTTGGACATCCTGCTAACAACACATTACAGTAATCCAGTCTAGAAGATACAAACGCATGAACTAGTTTTTCTGCATCACTCTGCGAGAGGATTTTCCTAATTTTTGCAATATTACGGAGATGGAAAAATGCTATTTTACAAACCTGATTGACATATGGTTTAAACGACAAATCCTGATCGAAAATAACACCAAGGTTTCTCACAGTTGCACTGGAAGCCATCGCAACACCATCTAATCCCTTCCTAAGATGCTCTGGACCAAGAATGATAATGAAATTTCTGGACATCCAGTCCTTGATGTCCCTAAGACATGCCTGAAGTTTAACTAACGGTTCTGTTTCATCCGGCTTCATAGATAAGTAGAGCTGCGTATCATCAGCATAACAATGAAAGTGTATGCCGTGATTCTGGATTATACTTCCCAATGGCTGCATGTATAAACTGAACAAGATTGGCCCTAGCACTGAACCCTGCGGAACACCATAACAGACCTTCGACTGTTCTGAAGAAACCTCATGTACATGAACAAACTGGAACCTGTCAGATAGATATGATTTAAACCAACATAGAGCTGTCCCTTTAATCCCAACAACATGCTCTAACCTGTGCAGTAAGATGCCATGATCAACAGTGTCAAAAGCAGCACTGAGGTCCAGTAGAACCAGTATGGAAACTAATCCCTTATCTTGAGGCCATAAGGAGGTCATTCGTGACTCGAACCAGTGCTGTCTCTGTGCTATGATGCATTCTGAACCCTGACTGAAAGACTTCAAACAGATCATTTCTATACAAATAGTCACATAGCTGGCTTGAAACTGCCTTTTCCAGAATTTTAGATACAAATGGAAGGTTGGAAATTGGTCTATAATTAGCTAAGGTGTCTGGGTCAAGAGAAGGTTTTTTAAGTAAAGGTTTAATTACTGCGACTTTGAAAACCTGTGGTACATATCCTAAACTTAGGGATAGGTTAATTTGGTCCAGTATTGTCGTACCAATAAGAGAAAAAATATGTTTGAATAGTCGAGTCGGGATGGGGTCTAACATACATGTGGTTGACTTAGCTCTATTGACGAGTGAAGTCAGCTCAGGGAGGTCTATAGGATCAAAACAGTCTAGAGTCAAGTCAGAGCCTAGGGAAGTCGCTAAAGCTGAAGAAACACCTACAACCGGCTGGTTGATTTCTTCTCTAATTCTCGCGATTTTACTGTTGAAGAAGCTCATAAAGTCCTCACTACTGAGAGCTGCAGGAATGCACGGCTTAACAGAGTTGTGACTCTTTGTCAGCCTGGCTACAGTGCTGAACAGAAAACGTGGGTTACTTTTGTTATCCTCTATCAACGTTGAATAATAAGCTGTTCTGGCTTTGCGAATGGCTTTTTTATATACTATTAGAATATCTTTCCATTCACGATAAAGAGTCTACAGACTTACAAGAGTACCACTTCCACTGTATCCAACATGTTAGATATACTTCCAGGAACCTTTCTAGTAACGTCAACAACGTACGGCTAAACATAGCTCCATCCAACATGTTAGGAATATGGGATAAATGTTGCCAGTAAGAAGTGAATTTAAATTCTTTAGATTTGAATGTGAATCATTAAAATTGGACCTGGATTCTTTGATTTGAATAATTGCTTTTAAAATCTGAATCTGAATGGACCAATTTGAAATTTAATCTATTGGTTTGAATGTGTATCCCGATAAAATCAAAACTGCATTTCATTCCCTAATTCATTCTCACTTTTCAGTTTCACTTCTCTTTATTCATTTCTTCTATTGAATTTTCTGTGCTACACATCCGGGCCCTCGGGTCAGGCAAAACAAGTCTAACTAAGGAGTCTATTTTATGACAGTAACGCGCTTTACGTGGTCTATGCCTGGCGTAAACACCTGGAGGAGTGATGTCCAGCGACCATCCGGCAAACACTCATGTTTGTAAAGAAATGAACTAAAGAAATTACAACATGTATGACAGGAAGAGTAATGTATGTATTAAAATGGTATTTGGCAAAGCAGTATGGGCTCAAATTAATGCCATAAATATTTTGTATCTGTAAATAAACTTTGTACTTGTAGAAATATTTTGTGCGTGTGCAAAAAATATTTGTACTTGCAAAAAATATTTGTACTTGTAGAAATATTTTGTGCGTGTGCAAAAAATATTTGTACTTGTAGATACAAAGCTACAAACCTTTTTTCAAAAGCTACAAACTTTTTTTACAACTACGAATTACGACGAATTATGGCACTGTTTTGACGTGCCAATAATAAGAGCCAATCAGCGATCTTTGGCACGGGTTTCAAAGCGTTTCTGGAGAGCCAATCAGCACATTGCATCGCCGACTGACGTCGCCGCTATATTGGATGTGGCAAGACTGCGCTGTAAACTAATACAAGTAAAAGGACTTATTTTTATAAAGCGCCTTTCTACAAAGAAATTTATGTTTTACGTCTCATTTATTCATTCACACACGCACTAATATACTTGGGAAACAGTTAGGCACCAAATATAATATATTTAATTTTCTCAGACAGCAAAAATAAGAACTTTATTGATCCCACATAGGAGTAATTCATGTTATATCAGCTATAGAGAACAAGGTAGTGCCGGAAAACAATATATATATATATATTATATTCAATTATATTCAATAACTATCACCAACCATAGTCTCACCAAAATCGCTAAGGAATATTCTCAGTGGAAAGTAACTGTGTTAACCACCAACCCACGGTACAGGTACACACTCGCTGCGTCCGAAATCGCATACTTCCACCCTAATGAGTATGCAAAATGAGTGTGTGAGATTTTTTAGTGCGTCCGAAACATTAGAACGTACTCAATAGTATATACTATCCATACTCATTCCGGAGAATTTTTTGAGTGTGAATTGATGGACACTAGCTAAACAGAAACTTCCCAAAATGCATTGCAGTTGCGTTTGGTTGCTAAGTGATACGTATATGTCATAAGTATAATATTAAGTATAATAATATTATTATATAATATTTTAATATTCGTATTTAATAATATTATATAATGTCATCTTGTTTGGACCAGAATAAACGGGAAAGAGCAGAGCGGAGCTGCTACTGCTGCTGTGACAGGTTACCATGGTAACCCCCCCCCCCCCCCCCCTCCCTACGGCAGGAAGTGCCGTGTGCGCTCTTAGGCCCAATCCCAATTCCCCTTCACTCGCCCTTCTTTTCTCCACTCGCCCTTCTTTTCTTCCCTATCCCCTAAAAAAGAAGGGGGAGATTTTAGGGCACTTGAGATCTAGGGCACAGGTGCCTGTCCCAATACACTCCTACTCCCCCTCGTTTTCATCCCTACCCTGATCAGGAAGCTGAGAGCCAAAAGCTGTTTTAATTTAAGCTGTAGCGCTGTTAATATGCCACTTTATTAAGTTTTAATATTTTTCAGGCGTAAAAGTAACCGTTAAGATCCCCAACCTGGGCTCAGTTTATCCAAATAACGCCTGTTAAGAAATTTGACTCGACGTTTTTGGAGATGAGAAGAGCCACCGCCCCCGGGGAGCAGCAGCAGCAGCTGTTACCATGGTAACAGCAGCAGTTCACAGCCCGAGAACAGACGTGATCGCTGGGACAACCCAGCGCCGTCGTCCCGGGAGAGAAACCTGCAGCTCTGTTGAGAATTACGCTGGCTGAAATAAATCATTTAGGAAGATGTTGGTTTAATAGATGAAATCTAACAGTTGTAGCTACGCCTGTTAAGAAATTTGCTCCGAAATTTCGAGATTTCTGTCTGCCAGCTCCGGAGCTTGGGTCCGTGTTAAATCGACGCAGAGCCTACGTGCGTAGGTAACGTAGCCTACGGCGTAGCTTACGTAGCCTACGGCGTAGCTTACGTAGCCTACGGTGTAACCTAACAGCCTTTATTCCGGGGCGATCTTCGCGAACAACGGACAAAAAAGGGATTATGTACATTCACTGAGTGAATATTATGAAAGTAAAATATGTATTTCTCGCTACAAATGTAATCAAAACGCACTTTTATGCAGAAACTAACTCAAAATATTGATTTTATTCACAAAAAAATAAGAAATGTCCGCCATGTTTTTTTTTTGTGATTCAGTCCGCAAATGACGACGAAAAGCATTCTGGGAAATTTTCATAGCCCCTTGCTCGCGAATTCAGCATATGAAAACCCTTCATTTGAAGGGGTTATCCTCAGCCCCTCGCCCTCGTTATGCCCCCTCCCCCTAGGTGAAAAGAGGAATTGGGACACCACTACCCTCACGGGAATGCGCAAAAGTTAGGGGAAGTGAAGAAAACGAGGGCGAGGGGTTCAATTGGGACTCAGCCTTAATAGTACGTTCGAATTAATGCACACTACTGATATTTACTCAAAAGTGTGCCAAATTTAAGTATACTTTGTAGTATATACTTTTTAGTATGGCATTTCGGACGCACACACTGTTCCTCAGTTCCTCAACAGAACATGACTGCCAGTTTTTATTTTGGTGACTCTACAGTTGGTGATAGTGAAGTTATTAAATCTTGTTGATGATAAAATGTTGATTTTTCATACTTCTGCAACAGCACCTGGGGCCTTATGTACTAAGAGTGCGTGGATTTCAACGTGAATCCGTGCGTGGAATTAACAAGAACGCAAAAATCCGGATGTACAAAACTGTGCGTTCGCCCAAATCCATGCAGGTTTCTCTGTACATCCCAATCAGCGTGGATTTGAGCGCACATGCGGGAGCACAACACTCCGGCCCGTCTCCTCCCTCAAATACATGTTTGAATATGATAATGAAGATAATTATCCATTAAAAAACGCTCATCCTAACAAGAAATGTGCAAAAACACGTAAAACAACTAAAAAATAAATCATTTATTTGGGGCATTTCTTCCGATTTAAGCCGCATTGCATTATGGGTAATGCTGTTCTTTGCTTTGCGTTGCGTTCCGTGAAGAGTTTTGGTTTTATTATGATCGTAAGGGTTTGTGAATGTTTATGGGCAGCGTTAGTGCATCATTACACTCTGATTTTCTTGTTTGTAATTTAAGACACCAGAACTTAAGTTTGTGGATGAAAAACGGCTCATCGTTCCGCGCTGAAACGTCAGATTTTCAGATTACGAAGCTCAAGATTGAGATCAAGTCATATTTAGGCAGAAACAACTTTTTTCAACTGTATTTGGCCTTCAATCAATTTTTGGCAGATAAAACGACCCATTTTCAAGGGAGAAATCAGATTCTGGCAGGCAATCACTTTTGCAATTTTGCAATAATATAAGATGTGCAATATCTGCCAGTCTACCTCACAACACTCCACCTGCTGTTTCTGCACCGTTTCTTCTTTCAACCAACCTTATATACTGTTCATATTCTGTGATTATACATTTTTTATATATATTTTTTGTATTTTTTATATATTTTTATTTCTGACTTTTCAGTCTTTCTAGCCCTCCCCTGCATGTGTGTGCTAAGTGTACTGCTGACAACAAAATAAGTTTCCCCACTGAGGGAGAAAAATAAAGGATATCTCTCTCTATCTCTCTCTCTCTCTTTTGGCACGACACCTGTCCATCACTGGAGAAACTCTTTCTGGACCTGCAGCACCTGCAGCTGACTCGATATCAGACTATGAAAGTTGCCTAAACATTCAATAAAAACTTTATTTATCACTGCTGAGTCACATCAGTTCCTACCAACCAACCTTTCCGTTACATCTTAGTTTTATTTTAAATACAACTTTACAGAACCGTTTTTTCGCTGCAAAATGCATTTTAATGTTTTTCTGTCCAGACACAGTTATGGGATGTTTTAGGATCTGGCTTTTATCTCCAGTTCTCGTCCCATACGGTCGTCATGGCGACTGAGATGTCCGACCTGTAGCAGCTCCAGCTGAAAGCATCATGTCGGTCTGAACCGGGGCAGCTGGTCCAGTTCAGGACAGAGATCCAGAAGATCCTCTTGGTACCTAAACCTGATGGTCCAGTCTTAGTCCTGGACCAGCAGATCAGTCTGGTCCCTGGAGACTCGCTCCTGATCCTGCCATCAGCAGGTTCCTCTAACGGAGCCAAAGCTCCATCAGGATTTGTTGGTTTCATCGTTGAGCTCCTTTTCAGATCATGTGGTTGATTGTGAGATTGTTGCAGCTCCACTCTTGTGTAACTTATCTGGTGATGTCGAGACTGTCGTGTCCTTCACTTTGTCGTGAACTTATTGTTGACGTTAAGTTTCCTCATATTCTGCACTTCACTGCATCACCAGTGAGTGTCGCCAATGGACAAAACGACAAAACTCAGAAAAGTGCGTGTACCAGCCTTGATGTGTGAGTGAAGGACCGCAGCTTTCTACGTTCATGTCATTCTTTGTACATCCGACCGTGAAAGTGGCGAACGCACGTTTTTTGTGCGCCGCACTCTTAGTACATAAGGCCCCTGATCTGCCATCTGATTTTTTTAGTATCATCAGTAGGAGACAACTGTCAACTGTAGCGATTTTGGTGAGACTACATGTCGGGGGCTTGGACAGAGGTGGGTTTGGGTCTGGAGGACCCAGGTTCAAGTCCACGGATTGCAACCTAGGTCAATCACTTTGGGTCCCTGAGCCAGGCCCTTAACCTCTAATTGCTCCCCGGCAGTGGTGTAAAGTAACGAACTACAAGTACTTCGTTATTTTACTTAAGTAAGATTTTTGAGAATTTGTACTTTTATTGATACTTTCATTTTTCTGTACTTTTACTTTTACTTCGTTACATTTTCAAGGAAATAATCGTACTTTTAATCCGCTACATTTAAAATTGGACACGTCGTTACTCGCTACAAATTAAAGAACAGCACAACGGGGGCTGATTTATGGTTCCGCGTTACACCGGCGCAGAGCTACGGCGTAGGGTACGCGGCGACGCACACCCTACGCTGTAGCCTACGGCGTAAGGTGTGCGTCGATTTAACGCGGAACCATGAGGCGGACGGGAAGGAAGGGGGGCGCGTGAATATACCGAGAAGGAGCCGCAGCTCCCGGGAGAGTTGCGCCGCAGAGGCTGGCCGGAAGGCCGGAGGAACCGCCGTCGCGTCGAGTACCGAGGAGGACTGAAGCCTGAATTATGGTTCCGCGTTAAATCGACGCAGAGCCTCGCCGTAGGGTACGTTGGTGTAACGCGGAACCATAAATCAGCCTTGAGCGGCAGCCGACGCGTGTCCATGCGCATCATTCTTTGATTCCACCCCTTCTAAGGTGGTTTTGGCATTTAAAAGTTCAAAAGTCTCATCCTTTATCAGCTGGGGTTGCTTAATGTTGTCACTGCATACTACAGGCTGGGGGTGGACCTGTCAGCGGGGCCAATGGGGGACAGCAGCAGTGATGAGCAAAGGGAGAAATTAAAATGGGGTAATGGAAACAAACACTAAAGGGGTCAGAATAATATCACCATTATTTAGAGTTGTAAGCAAATTCTTGGATTCTTCATTTCTTTGCAATCCTTTTGAAAATAATTTTGTACTTTGAATTTTGTACTTTGTACTTTGTACTTTTTACTTTTGTACTTAAGTACATTTTAACCCATGTACTTTTTGTACTTTATTATATTTAAGTTGAGGTACTTTTATACTTTTACTTAAGTAATTTTCTTAATGGGTACTTTTTACTTTTACTTAAGTAATTTTCAAGCAGAAAATTTGTACTTTTACTTAAGTACAATATTTTTGTACTTTTTCCACCTCTGCTCCCCGGGAGCTGTAAACAATAGCAGCCCACTGCTCCTAGTCCAACAAAAGATTGGTTAAAAGTAGAGAATAATTTCCCCTGGTGGGATGAATAAAGGCGAATAAGTAAATAGTGAAGTTATTGAATATTTGTATGTGGGGATCGCAGTTTATAGAGCATCATAAAGCCGGGAGTGATTGGGTTGGCCTACCAGGGTTTGTCCCGGTATGCCAGCTGGCCAATACACCACCGGGCACAATTCCTGTAATGAACATCTCAGGTGTCTTCAGTCAGTGTGACTGTTTTAAAAGGTTAAAAGTGTCCCTCTGCTGGTTGGTATTGTGGTGTCCACCACACTGAACCTGGACCAGAGACACCAAAGGAGACAGTTGTATGCGGAGATCAGGAAGAATCTTGTAGATCAGGATGTTGAAGACTAGAAGAACGTCTCCCAGCTGCTACAGGTTCCCGTGACTACAGTTGGAAATTCCATTCAGAAGTTTAGGTTCCGCTGGACCGTAGAAAACTTCCCTGGACACAAGATGACAACTGAGGAAAAACTGATGAGCCAGATAATGACTAGAAACCAAAGAATCCAGAACAACTTCCAGGTTGAATTTGACCTTCAAGGTAAAGTTGACCTTCAAGGTCCATCATGTCACGCCCTCCATCACTGTTGGATCCAAAGTGGACCACAGAGGAGGACTTCACTGTTGGAACTAGGGATGCCCCGATACCTTTTTTTTCACACAGAGTTCAAGTATTTTAATTTGTGTACTCGCTGTTACCAAATACCAATCCGATATTTCTACCACAAAAATAACTAGGCTAAAAATGCAATGAAAAATGCAATGACTTGGAAGACAGGTTTTATTTGCAACAGAAATTCAATTTTAAACAAAACTCAGCCGGCAGGGCTTTCCTCGAGCTGGGAGCGCGCACCCTTCGCATAAGGGTTAGTTTGTATAATTAAAATCCTTGATTTTGGAGAGCTAGCTAGATTTGAAAGTGGCATCTCCTCTAAGCCCCGCCCCCTCCTCCCCCTCCCGTCAGAGCTCCGTCCAAAGCCACGCCCCCACAAACTTTGCGGAACGCGCATTTGCAGGAGTCCAGTTTTCCAGGACATTTTGGACAGCACATTTTCAACAGAACTACCCCATGTCTCATTCACCTGTAAGCGAGGCCGGTTTTAGGGGGGGGGGGGGGGGGCAGGGTGGGCTGTGGTTTTAGGGGGGGGGAGTGGGGGGCTGTGCCCACCCAAACGTGCGTCCTGCCCACCCAATCAAAGTTATGGGGATCCTTTATTTTTTTATAATTTTATTTTTGTATAAATCTAAAAAAATTACGAAATGTCTGTACCATTTCTGATTGGGTGGGCACTGCACATCATTTTTAAACACAACAATGAACACATACCGCAAAGGGAGGCGGAGGGACCCGACGTCCCAGCCAAATGAGACAACAGAGAAGTTCAGAACAGCAGACAGAGCACACACTGAAGGCTGATTTATGGTTTCGCGTTACACCAACGCAGAATGGTGCGCATCGCCGCGTACCCTACGCCGTACCCTACGCCATAGCCGTGGCAACAGAGCCTGCACGGCACCGCACCGCCACCCGCACCGGCGCTCTCCGCCCTCGCCGGGATGGAGACGAATTGGAATGCAAATTTTAAAGAGGAGAAAGACGTGAAATGAAGAACCATTTTTAAGGAGTTCTGAGATGCAGCCACCAGATTTTATGAAGCATTCTTTTGGACCTACCGCCTGTTTTATAGTATAGACCCCCAGTAGTGGACAACCTGCGCCACAGAATCGCACTTTGGCTTTCTTTTTTTAGCCTTTTTAGCAGGGCAAGCCGTTACATTCGACGTGACCGCCCGACCGCGAGCCGGCAGTGAAGCCGGGAGGGCTGGAAGCAGAGAGGGGGGCGTGGGCAGGACTTAAAATGAAGGCATCTGATTGGTTCTTTCCCCCCTGCCAATCCTCTGGTCCTGGACCAATCCGTGCCATTCGGTGCGCAAAAAAACATTGGTCAGAGTTTTTACATGATTAAAGCTGTCAGAGAGGTGAAATTTCTTTCTTCCCTTTTTCTGAACACATTATTTAGTGGCTACTCTCAGGATGGAAGGACCATTTCACCCAGTATAACAATAAATGTTTTTGAATACGATCACAGCCTATACCTTTTAAGGAAGATAGAACAAACTGAAACACGGAACAGCTGGCTGAGCAGCGGCGGCTCGGCGGCTGATCCGCCACCAGGCTGCACACTCACCCGGGGAGCCGCCTCGCGGCTCAACATCTCCCCCTTTACATGATTCTGCTGAGGTACACTTCAAAAGTCATGTCTGGTTTTTATTTGCCAATGTCCAGTAAATAATTACTTATTTCTTTTTTCAGTTTCAGGTTATTTCACTGATGAGTTTTTGTGTCTTAAATAGAAGGTTGCCATTAAATGACTACACATGGACGTTACCCTCATAGAAGCTCAGGGAACATCAGCTGATCACCACCTGCTCATTGGGGTTTCTGTGTTTCCAGAGTTTCTGCAGTTCAGTTCTTCACTCTGGACCCAGATGGAGAACTTAAGCTGGTCCCTCACAGTCAGTTGCACCTCTCCCAACCCCCCCTGGACATGGCCTTCAACCCAGATGGACAGCTGTGGATATTGATGGAGTCCAGGGATGTTCCAGTTCAAGTATTCACACTCAGACAGAGCTGTTGGCAGGTACATGACATTCATCCACCATGGAGAACACTTCCATGTACAATGGTGGAGATGGATGTCAAATCCCCCTTCATACAGGGTCATTTAATCTACTGCTACTACTTCTAGTACTGCAACTACTACTAGTACTGCTCACGGCCCCGCCGCCCCTTGAGATTTTTTTTTTTTTTTTTTTGGCACCACTCATACTAGGTATAAAGCATTATTACCATATTTCCACACCTGCCACACCCGGGAGACCGTGTGTCAGATTTGTACTGTGTTTTCTGCCACTTGTCTCTTTGTATGGCCTCCACACAAGGTTTGCACAGACAGATTGTCTGCCACATCCAGGAGACTGCGCTTTCTGCCACTTGTTCTTCTGTATGGCCTCAACATGTGCAGCTGCCTGTTGTTCAGTGCCTCTTTATAGCTGCACTCTTAATCATCGCCGTTTCCAGAGTTAACGCAGCATCCATTTGCAGGCTTTCTAATAACTTATCATCACTTATGCCTACTACCATTCTGTCCCTTATCAACTCTTCTCTCAGGTTTTGAAACCGTCAATGTTCAGCAAGCGTGTGCACTGCAGTGATAAAGGACTCAACACTCTCACCAGTTTCTTGGTCCCGTCTGTTGAAACGCGCTCTTTGAAATATGACGTTCCTCTTACTCACACAATGTGCATTGAAAGCGTCCGTGACATCTTTGTATATTTCCTTCTGTGCGTCTGTGAGCGGCAACACACTTAATATGTCCTCGGCATCGTCTCCCGCCACATACATGAAGGCATTTACTTTGAATTCTTCTGATTGTTTATCCAATCCGGACGCTATCCTGTAACGCTCAAACCGCTTCATCCATCTCGACCAGTCATTAATGTTGCTGAAATCAAACTTGCCCGGCGGGGCTAACTGTGTTAGCGCCGGCAACGGTGCTGCTTCGTCTACCATTCTGTCGTCGTCTTTTCCTTTCTTTCACTTTTTTACGTGTGTTCTTATTTAAATCGGATCTTCTGACACCATGTTATGTAAACGTTATAGACTTTATAGTTTAAATATAAAGGATGGGACGGAGAGGTGCGTTCAGTTTACTTGTTTACTCTCTCCCAGTGCCGACGTGCATACGTGTTACATACAAAACGGTCCGTGTATAAACTCAAACCCTTACAGGACAGTACAATATGTTGTGCTGAGATTTTCACACTCAAAGTTAACATTAAAACAAAGATTTAAAGTGAATCTCCAAATGTATATTGGGTAAAATGGTTGGTCATCAACAGCCGTCTATCAGCGTCATACGTCATCATGGATCACTTGTCACCAGAGCAGTAATCCTACAGCCTAAACATGAGCGGGAGTTAGAAACTTAAAAGTGGAGAGATAAAACGCAAAGAAAAAGAAAAAAGGGAGCAAGAAAAAGCCAAATTGCCCAAGCTAGAGGCATATTTTGTTCGCCTTAATCCTCCTCCTGTGGGAGATGAACCTGACGTTGTTTAGCAGCGCTTCATCCCCGGAGTTCGCGGAGCACAAGGCTCCCGAGTACCTTCAAGTAGTGGTGAGTAGACCACGATACTTCAAAATGAATTT